>NW_027069890.1:157500-235454 GCF_002906115.3 Quercus suber
TGCTTGTTTATGTGAGTCCATGAGGTTGTACCCACCTGTTGCTTGGGATTCTAAGCATGCAGCGACCGATGACATTTTGCCAGACGGCACTAAGGTAAGGAAGGGGGATAGAGTTACTTATTTTCCTTATGGAATGGGGAAGATGGAAGAGCTTTGGGGTAAGGACCGGTTTGAGTTTAAACCGGACCGGTGGTTTGATGAACCGGGTGGTGCAGATATTGGCGGGGAGTTGAAATATGTGAGTCCATACAAGTACCCGGTTTTTCAAGCGGGTCCAAGGGTGTGCATTGGGAAAGAGATGGCTTTTATACAGATGAAGTATGTGGTGGCTGACATATTGAGGCGGTTCGAGATCAAGCCGGTTTTTGAGGTGGATGAACCGGTTTATATCCCTTTGTTTACTGCAGAAATGGCTGGTGGGTTCAAGGTGATGATCAAGAAAAGGAGTGGTTGTTATGATTCCATGACTAGTGCTTAAGATAGATTTTTTTTCTTTTTCTTTTCAAGTGCTTGTGTTTAGAGCTCTTCAACCACTTGGTTAAAGCTTAAGATAGATTATCTTTGAATGGGCATTGATAATTTGATATTACATTCCACTCACTTGTGCTTATTTTCTATGACTAGTAATGTAGGAATGTAAAATACAAATGTCATATTGTTTTGTAATCTATTATGGTTGATTTTTGTATGTAATCTTCATTATGATAAATTATCCATGACTTATTAGTATAATTTTCATTATAGATATAAATTTAATTGTAATATACTATTTATGAATAGAGTATGAGACCAAGAATCTTGTACAATTCAGCTAAATGGTACTTTTTTTATGTCTCCAACAGGTTCAAATGGTTTATTTTCCATTATATAACTATTGAAATCAATAAAAATATTTGACTCTTTTTTGGTAAATATAAACAGTCAAATTAACCAAATTAGATAAAACTTTAAATTCTTTTCTCTCAACTTTTCTTTGTTGCTCTATCTCTTAATCCCAAATCACTACAATGGTAAACTATTAGATCTGCTATATTTTCTTCCAAATAAAAAAAAGATATGTATATGTTCAATTTAAAATTTTTTACGAGGGCCAATGGGTAAATTTTTTAAGATGCACAAAATCCGCTTGGGTAAAATCGCTTTGACTTTCACATAAAAGAGAGCATATATGAGACAAAATAACATTAAAATATACAAACTTAATGGTTTTTTTTTATTAAAACCAAAGTTTTATAGAAAAATGCTGCTTATTATTAATGTGAGTATAAAAGTATAAAAGTAATTTAGTGATGAGTTTAAATTTTAGTATTAAGTTTAAATTAGAATTAGTAATAACTTACTAATCAATAATTTTAGGACAAAGTTTGACTATAAACTTGGTTGTAACGTAAAACTACAACTCCCACTAATTAAAAAATTAACATAATTACATATTTTAAAAATCTAACCGTTGCAAGCATGGAAATATAATATATATATATATATATATAATTTAATGATGGATTTGTCAAAATTTACATTTAATAAAAAAAAAATTAAGTAGAGCTGTAGTCTTAGGCTACAACCAAGTTTGTTGCTAAATTTTGTAAAAAAATTTAAATACCTTTAGGTTAATAAGAAAGCTAACCAATATCTTTAGGACAAAATTTGGTAACAAATTTAGTTAATAGCCTAAAGTTACAACTCTACTCAACATTTTTTTATTGAATGTGAAAAATTCACCATTAATTGGATTCTATTTTCTTCTTATATCCTTCATACTTGCAAAATTTCCAGAAGATCAAAGATCAATAACTATATCATCAATCAAATGTTTGAATTTCAAGGTTTTATAGTTAAATTATTTATAAAAATAAGTTTATAAATTAAATAGTAAATAACATTCAATTGACATAAAATTTGACATATGTGTTAAAATTATAAAGAACATGCAATCCAACAGTTAGATTTTTCAAAATATGTAATTATGTTAATTTTTTTATTGGAAGTTGAAGCCTTAGACTATAACTAAAGTTTTTTTTTTTTTTTTTTGAATCAAGTTACAACCAAGTTTGATTCTAAAAAAAAAAAGTCACAACTATCTTTGTAACCAAACTATATTCTATGTTTATTATGTGATGAAAGGAAATATACCATCTTGACCTATGAATTTCTTTAGATATGAGATTATCATTTTTTTATTATTGGAAGTTGTAACCTTAGGTTAAAACCAAGTATGCGTGTGTGTGTGTGTGTGTGTATAAAATCAAGTTACAACTAAGTTTCTTCTCAAAAAAAGTTATAACTAAGTTTGTAACTAAACTTTGCTCTATGTTTATTAAGTGATGAACAGCGATATATCATCCTAACCTATGTATCTCTTTAGACATGAGATTTTCATATAATTTATAAAAATATTATAAAATAGTTTGTAACCTATGTATCAACAGTTTGTATCATATACCATCCTAACCTATGTATTAACAGTCTGTAAAAATATTGTAAAATAATTTGTGACTGTAACATTACTCTTGAACTTAATAATTCTTTCATGATGAATATTTTAAAATTAAATTAGCCTTATTAATCCGAATGGAAAGATAGCCAAACAACCAAAACTTTCCTCATGGTTTCCAATTGTATTCTTGCTACCTAATTTTACCAACTTTGGCAACCTGCCAAAATTGGCGCAAAAGTAACGTTTGATATAAATAGAGTTCTTGCCATATTATCAACTTTTCAACATTGAAACCAGGAAAGAAAATTATATGCTCCTTTTCAAACATATCTTCATACCATTCTTTGCTAAAATTATAAATAACCACAGCAAATCCAAACCCAGATTAAATTGTATTCCACATCAATGACCATCTCTTATTTTCGGGTAGTTATATATGCGTACTCTCTCCTCTCACATAACTGTGGCTCCCACTATTAAATTTAGAGAAATGATATGTTTACAACATTTTTACAATAAATTATAAATGGTAAGTTGTTACTAGTTGTTATTGCTGGGGTAAAAAAGTAATCTTAGTATTAGTTTCAAATTTGAACCAATAACAATTAACCATCTATGATTTGTTGTAAAATTGTTGAAGATGTAGCATCTCTCTTAAATTTATGGTGAGATTTACAATTCATGTGAGAGAAGAGAATACATATTTATAGTACTCCCGAAGTATTCAATAATTTTTCCTTCTTTTCTTATAGTCATTTTGCACCAAAACGCATAGGGTCCATGAGAAAAATGATTTTAAGGGTTAACCATTAATGCAATAATTTTGCTAAAGAGTTTTAGGGTGTGTTTGGATACCGCTTATTTTGCTGAAACTGAAAACTTATTACTAAAAGTACTATAGATAAAGGTAAAAATTAGTTGAAATAATACAGTGAGACCTATGAATAATACCAAAAAGTACCGTGGAGCACATGAATAGTACTAAAAATTGCATGAATAGTACAAGAGACCCATCATTTTTTCAGCAAAATGCAAAAAATTTTCATCGTAACGCATTCCAGACGCGCTTAATGGGTCTTTAAATTTGAAATAAATTGATTCCCTAAAAAGTACTGTGGAGCACATGAATAGTACTAAAAATTGCATGAACAGTACAAGGGACCCATCATTTTTTTAGCAAAATGCAAAAAATTTTCATTGTAACGCATTCCAGACGCGCTTAATGGGTCTTTAAATTTGAAATAAATTGATTCTCTAAAAAAAAATAAAATTCTAAAAACAGTTGTACCAAAAAGTACCGTGGAGCACATGAATAGTACTAAAAATTGCATGAACAATACAAGGGACCCATCATTTTTTCAGCCAAATGAAAAAAATTTTCATCGTAATGCATTCCAGACGCGCTTAATGGGTCTTTAAATTTGAAATAAATTGATTCTCTAAAAAAAAAAAATTTCTGAAAACAGCTGTACCGCTAAAGTTAAAATTTGAAATATAGATTTTAATGCACTACTATTTAATGTAAATATGGATATTTAACGCACTATTTAATGTAAATATAGATATTTAATGCACTATTTAATGTAAACATAGATTTTTAATGCACTATTTAATGTAATTTTTCAAGCACTTAAATGATAAAGAGCTTTTTAATTATATAAACTCTATATTGGAATTGGAAAACTCTGCTATAAAAACTCTACAATTGAGAATTTGTTTGGTACACCATTTTAAACACATGTTTTCAATTTTTAGATAATATTACACGTATTTCTACACACTTTTTTACCCAGATGTTTTTCCAAAAAAACTGAGAACTATTTTTTAAACACAGTATCAAACGAACCCTGAAAAATCTACCACTCGTATACACAACACTGGAAACAATGAATAGTCCTTTTCTACAACTAAATAAGGCAGATTGAAAACATGGATCCTTGAATAGTAGCACAATTTTTAATTATTTAGTATGACAATTATGTAATGCTTCATTTGAAGGAGACTAAACCACTTGTTCATATCAATTATTAAGCCTTTGGAGTAATATTATTTTTGCTAGTTGTTCATATCATTTTATTTCAGTATCTAATTATAAATGAGAAATGCTAAAGAGTGCCTTAGGGCACTGGTTAATAATCTATTTTATGAAAGTTTTGATACCATTTTTATGGGAAATGAAAAAAGCTGTCAAAATATTATTTACTTTTTTTTATTTCCCATAAAAACTTTCTTTAAATGGATTATTAATCATACCCTAAGGACAATCGTTAGCATTTCCATTATAAATCACATTTTTGGGGACATCATTCCACTGAAATATATATATATATATATATTTTAAAGAAGGGGTAAGTGACTAAATATAACTTTTTTTTAGTCAAGTTTATAGTATGTCTTTGTATTTGAACTACATTCCCTCTCTATTGTATGTTCGTTTCTCAATGAAAAAAAGAAAAGAATATGTAGAACTATCACTCTAAACTTATCTTTTCTTATGTTTGGGTTTCTCGAATGCTAGCAAAAAGTATTGTACTGCACAATCAGTGCTAAACCTGCAATCCCATTATTAATAATTTTTTTGGTAGAAGCCATTATTAATAATACACTATATCATTTATCTAAAAAAATAATACACTATATCATGTATAATATTGTTCAAAGTTCATATGAAATCATTTCTTTTAACCATTGCGTACGCTGTGGCCGATTTGGCCATACAATCCAAACAATTAGGACCTTAGCACATTTGTTCCTTTAATATATGGTTCAGATCTCAAAATCCAAATTCATTCCCTAAAAGCTCACATGACCATATGTTGTAATATAATTATCAACATGCTCATCAATATGTTACACATGAAAACATATATTAGAATCTTCACAGCGCATATTCTGGTTTTGATGTTCTCCAAGATACGCAAAATCTGCCATAATCTTTTTCTTTCAGTATCTAATTCTTAATCACATTTTTTTGGGACACCCATTCACATGGAAATTGTAAAGTTGCATTCTTCTACTGCAAAAGATACTCCCATATCAAAGTTTGTGTGGTTCAAAGTTCAAACAGTTGTCAAAAAGATGAGAAAATATGAGTATGATTTGGTTAATAAAAATTAGTTGGATTATATGTGGTCGATAATTAAAGCTGGTTGAACTGACATCCCTTTCATTTTCATACTCATATTACTTTCATGCTTATCTGAAATGATGTATCCTTTGCAGTTTTTAGAGCAGTCACGTTTGATATCCAAAAAAAAAAAAAAAAAAAAAAAGGCAGTCACGTTTAAGTTGAAGTTCCTGCAAACACAATATGGTGGACTTGTTAAAGTAACACAGAAATTTTCTTTGTGCAAGAACTAGCTCATGTGGCAAATTATAAATGGTAAAGAGGTGATGACTACTGAAATGATATGTTTTGATTAATATATAATAACAATGATGATAGCAGTGAGACTACGTGAAAGTCACGTAATTACAAATTAAAGGTAAAGATTTTTGGTTTGAAAGTTAATGATAAACTAATAATATTATTATACTACTTTAATTACTTCAACCAAACAAACTCTTAAGACAATTATGAAAAGGTAAAAATCCTTCAATAATCTACGCATCTTGACAACTCTTCATGGAGACAAACCAAACAAAGAGAAATTTCACATCTTATTTTATGTCCAAACAAAACAACTTCCCTATTAATTTATACACATATGTATAAAATGGGTAGCTTTAATGGCCCACGTTTTGCATCATCCATGCTAAGTGCACATTCAAAAAGTATAACATGTAGTAGAAAGTAGAAACTGGCTTCTTAATTTAGCAAATTAGCCAAAGCTCTCCCTCCAAAGCATAGCATCTTTATCTTTTTATATAATTGGCCTTGGAAACATTGTTGATGGACCACACAAAGATCAAAATCAAACGTGTTCAAATTGCATTCACAAAGCATTAAAGGAAAGATTTTCCAAGACCCAAAAATAATAATAAACAGGGGTAGGAGGAAGTTACCATCTTGAAGTAAAAGCTAGCTTCTTAGTGTCTCCTTGCATATTTTGGCTTGATGTGCACACATAAATGTTTTGGTTTCGTACACGTTCTTGTATTCCAAGAAAAGCCAGACATGAATTTCGCCCCATATAGATAAAGAGAAGGCTATATAGGTCCTCAACTGTAGTATATTACAGCTTCAAAAGTAGCCTTCCAAGCGAGCAAAAATAACTAGATCCAGTTTCCCACATGCCCATGGGCTGCAATATTATTGCTTGATTTTCCTTGTATGGGCAATGTACACAAACATGTGCTACCTGTGACAAGTCCTTTCAAATTCATTCATCTTGAATCCTTGATATCAAACAACAAACATAGCAGTCCCACTACCTGGCTATCTAGCCAGCCAGTGTAAATGAAAACTGTGATTCAGTCAATTAATAAGTCTGCTGGTATAGAAGTTGGCTGTTAATCGTTTTTGCACATATGTATATAGAGGTGGTGGCCTGGTAAACCGTTAAAAGAATGCTTCTTTTATGAAAAGTGCATTAAATTTCTCTTTCTTCCTACTAAGGATTATTGCAGTAAAATGCTATACAGCAATGTTTGCCTATTGTAGAATCCTAATGGACCATTGCTTAGTGACAACAGGGATAGGATAATTTGGAGCTTTCCACTCAGAGTCAAGAGATAAATTAAGCCAGAATAATGCTTTAAAAGAGGCTTCATTGAAAGCTGTTCTATTCTAACTTTTTGGGTCTGATTTGGGAACTCCATTATGCACAGCTATGAAGGAAGTTTTCATATATGAAAAAAGAATTGGATATAATTTTTCTCCAACCCAACTTAGAAACAAGTTCCTCTAATCTACTAAGCAACGACTTAAATGATCATTTACTACTTTTAACCACGTGATAGTGTTAATAGAATGTCGTGTAGGTATGTAACTTAGCTGGATGACTTAATTAGCTATGTAATTAAAATTCTTTTGAAAAGTTTTCATATATGAAAAAAGAATTGGATATAATGTTTCTCCACCCCAACTTAGAAACAAGTTCCTCTAATCTACTAAGCAACGACTTAAATGATCATTTACTACTTTTAACCACATGATAGTGTTAATAGAATGTCGTGTAGGTATGTAACTTAGCTGGATGACTTAATTAGCTATGTAATTAAAATACTTTTGAAAAGTCTTATGAACCTTCACATTAGCATTTACTACTTTAATCACTTGACAGTGTTATTAGTATGTCGTGCAAGTATGTAACTTAGTTGGATGACTTAATTAGTCGTGTAATTAAAATACTTGTGAAAAGTCTTATGAACCTTCACATGATGTGTTGCAATTTTAAAGGATATTTTTTTAAAACCGGTTTGAAAGAAAAATTTGTACAAAACAAATGTTAGTCTTAATAATAGAGTTGTGCTTGTACACTTTTGATGAGTAAAGCAATTGAATTCCTTGAAGCATGAAATAATTGATGTGAATGGCCTTCTTTATATATGTAATTTGACAATTCTTCTCATTGTCTATCACGTATAAGATTATTTACCAAATGTAGAACTTGATTGCTACCAGTGGAGACCACAAAGTGTTGTTGAACATAAAGGATGAGCTCAAAATGTGCCACATTTCCATACTTATGCTAAGTAAAACCTTCTTATATATGGAATTTGACAATTCCTTTCTTTGCTTGCTACATGTGAGATTCTGCATCAAATGTAGAAAATGATTGCTACTAGCAGAGACTACAGCGTGTTGTGGTACAGAAAGATTAGCATGGAAGGTGCCACATTTCCGTACTTAAGTAAAACCTTCTTATATATGAAATTTGACAATTCCTCCCTTCCTTGCATGCCACACGTAAGACTCTGTATCAAATGTAGAACTTGATTGCTACTAGCAAAGACTACATGCTGTGGAGAATAAAAGATGAGCTAAAAAGGTGCCACGTTTCCAAATCTATGCTAAGTAAACCCTTCTTTATATATGGAATTTGACAGTTCTTTTCTTTGCCTACCACATGTAAGATTCTACACCAAATGTAAAACTTGATTGCTACTAACAGAGACTACCTCTAAGCTGCGAAACATAAAAGATGAGCTCAAAAGGTGCCACGTTTCTAGACCTAAGCTGAGTAAGACCCTATGCTTTAGGACTAGGGGAAATAGGTCCTCCTATTTGAGAAGCACGTAACGAATATTGCTACAATGATAAAGAAAAGACCAATAACAAATGACAATGGGCTCAAGACAATTGCCGACAGTCCCCGAACAATTGGATATAAAATGCAATTATTGCACGAGTCCATAATAAAGTCCCCTCATTCATATAGACCTAATGTTCCGAGAAGGTTTATGTTTTGTGTCCTGTGCTCACAAGGATGCAACCTGAGGTGTAATGTCAACTTATGGAGATGCATTGCATTCCTAGGTTCTGTCATCTCCACAATGCCACAGGATGTCGGCCTTAACCAGTTTTTCTTGTATTGGACATATTATGGATAAAGCTCAAGATTGGTCAAGAAGTTCTTGATGCAACCTATGCAACTTTGTAAACTTTCACTCATTTTTCTTTTTCTATTTTTTTAGTACAACTATCCTTTTATGCAGCTTAATTTATTCAGTTTATCTTTTAAACCAAATAAATCAATGAAAATAAACTATCCCAATCCAGCTTAATTTACTCAGTTTATTTTTTAAACCAAATAAACCAATGAAAAAAAACTATCCCAATCAAGCATGTGTTTGGCTTGAAGATGCCCCTAACTTCCGTATTACTTGGTACTGGAGATACTACTACATTTTAAGAAAATTGCCGTCTCCTTTCAATTTACTATCTTTCCCGGCACCTTTCCCTCTCTTCTACTCTTCCTTCATCTTATTCAGTTCTGTTCTAAACATAAATGAAGGTGACCTCTCTTCCACTCTTCCCTTCATTTTCTTCTGCTCTGTTCTAGACATAAATAAAGTTACCTTCGGCTAAGAATTGCCAGCGGCTAGATGTAATGATTTACCAATACTAAAAAAGGACTACTATTTTGGAGGTTGGAAATGGTACTCAGGTCAGGAATTCAAATCAAATAACCTACCTTCAATCACATCCATTATGTCCCACAGATTTCAGGGCAAGTAAATAAATACTACATGTATCATGTACATACAGTTACTGATTTATACAGGCCTATCTATGCATGCATGCACTCATACAACCATGTGATGTACATATAAACGTTCTGGTCCTAGAAAGATCCTAGTATCATCAACCTCATTCCAAACCGATGAATGAGTGTTAGATTTGACCTTAAATCATAATGGGGGAAAGGATTTGACTGGCCAATAGCAATTACTGCAATAGGGTTTTCTGGAGTTTGAGTATACTCTAAACCCATGAATAATGGGAGAGTACAAGTAATAGGGTTTTCTGGGCATTGAATTAGATTTCAAAACAAGTAACAGATTCAAAAGTAACCAAGTACTTCTATCGTGGAGTTCAAAAAAAGTCACCACCCAACTGTCTAACTCTCCAAAATAGGAATTGAGAAAATATACTAGCAACCAAATTTACAAGCAGTCCAGGATTTCGGTATTGAGCTGTATATAGAAGAGGAAACTTTTTTTTCATGGGAAATAATCACCTCCCTTATAAACCCAATACATTTGATAATACTATCTAGCCAAGAAACCATTGAGAATAGTTTTGACTACTAACATCCAATACATTCCTAGCAGAAAATGAAAAGAATTAAACACGGGGGTGGGGTGGTGTTGGAAGAGAGTGAGAGATAGAGTATCCATTACCATTCTACAAAAGAAAAAAAAATATAAGATGAATTATTATGTTAGAAGTATTGACATGCAAACCAGATCTTAACAATTCAACAAATCCTCACTCAAGTGCTACCAGGAGCATCACTAGCAGCAGATTTGCGGTTCAGGTAACGAATAACAGCATCTTCAACCCTGAAGATTTCACCAAAAACATAAATAGAAATTCAGAAGACTGTTATATAATGCTTTTCATGGAAGAAATATAAAAAAGGGAAGATATCAGGTGGACACAAAAAATTACTTATCATTATTTAACCTTATTTCTTTGTGGCTATATCATAAGTCAAAGCAGATTTGATTTGTTTTTGTAGGTAAACTAACACAAGAACATTATCTTTTGTTGATTTTATATTTAGAATGAATAAGTAAACATGGAAAACCAAAGGCGTGGAGACCATAAACTGATGAATATCAAGCACTGTGACCAGTTGGCATCTATTACCTATGAACTATCAACTCGAACTACACAAGTTACAGGCACTGCAAATAACAGCACAACTTTTTTTAAACAGCAATCGAAATGATTCTTTTCAGCACAACCATCAAACTACAATAGAGTAGGCACAAAATTATTTTGATAAGTATTTACAACTTCTGTTAAAAAAGACACAGGGCTTGATATTCATAGGAACCTCTCATTCAATGTTTTATCTTGTTGATCAGAGTCTCTAAAATGAAATTTTCAGAACATTTACTTTGCAATTCTTTTCTTTTTAAGGAAGAGCAAATGCAAATATGATATTAAAATTCATTCAATCAAATATACTTTATGCTGCAAAACTGAAAGGGATATGATTGTGGGTTACAATCCTTTCTCATGTTTTTATCATTTTGTTAAGTTACAATCATTTCTCAAGTTCACATGGAGAACTTTATTTGTAAAAAGAGAATACTGGTATCAGATACACCTGACATAGGGATCAGATTCCAAGGGGAAGCTAGGTAAGCCTCTATAATAATTGTCTAAGAAATTTGTAAGAAAACAATGGTCATTGAATTTGAATGCTTATATATATTTCAATTTTCATCTCTCTTAGTTGAAACTTTCTTAGTTGTAGGCACACATTAAACCAAAACCCAAAAAAAAAAAAAAACCATATTCCATTGGCAGGCTTCACTGGGAGAAGAAGCCAGTTTCTAACACATTTACACACAAATAGCAATAACAAGAAACAGAACAGAAGCTTACCATGGTTGATTATAGAAATCAGAACGGCGCTCTTTTTCTGCATTACGGCTAGCATCTCCAGCAACAAGCTTTAGATCCTTGCTCTGAGAAGCAATCAAGGCATTAATAAATTCTGCTGGAGACTGACTAAACCCAAGAAAGAAAGCCCGCCTCCTACGATGCTCATGGATCTTCTTTATAGAAGCACAAATCAATTCATCACAGGCATCAATCTCTTTGTGCCTTTCGATGTTTGCCAAGAAGGCAGACATTTCCTTTTCCAAGTGAAAAGGCACATCAACCAGCACATCGTAACAAGTATTGCCAGCAGGAGAATTTCCTGAAAGCTTGATTTTATGCTCCAAATGTATAGGCTGTGGAGGCGTCAAATGCACTGATATCTTCTGTGTTACCATGGCAAATTTCATTTTCTCTTCCCCAAACACTTTCTGAAGAGGTGGATCACATGTAAAGAAGGAAGGGTCATTAGGGCTCTGCAACTTCTTAGCCTTCACATAGTGCCAAATTGCTGCGATAATCCTTGGGCGGGTCTCTACCTCAATTCCAAGAATTTCAGTCAGAGCCTGTGAAAGTTTGAATTTCTCTGGTGCATAATTCATTTCCAGTCTTATTATCGCAAAAAAAAAAAAAAAAAAAAAAAACCAATCTCAAAAGTTTTGAGGCTGCTTACTGAAGTGGTTTGCAAGCCCTTGTTCACGGTAACTTCGGCCTTGTTATGGCCCATACAGCCGAAAACTAAGAGGAAAAGAGCTGAGAATAAAAACTTATCAGCTCATACCTCCACGAATTCATGTAGTTGAGGATCCTAAATAATGCCTTGGGAGAGTTTCCTGCTGAGTATAAGTCTAATGTTAGACAAAAGTTACTAGAAGGCCATTTTAGCTAGAGGGTGGGTCATCTCCCTAACACAAGATTTGACACTAGCAAATAGCGGCCTAGATTGAAGAAACCACTCATACTATCGGAATAGTGGGGTCCACTAATCATGATGCCCCCACTTAAAAGAAGAGTATAAATAGAGAGAAGGTAGTAAAGGTAAGGGGTTGGAACAAAAAATCTAGGGAGAGACACATTACAGAAAAGTAAGAACTTTGTTTGGAGAGAAGAAAGTCCTACTCGAACTTAAAGAAAGGGAGCTCGACTATTTGGTAGCATCTATGGCTGGGCTGAATCTAAGGCAGTCCGGTATTGAAACACCACCATAAGATCACCAATGACACCATCAATTGCTCATTAGACCTCCCATTGTGAGATAATTACAATCCAAGATACAAATAAATTGGAAGTTTGAGCCTAATTAACCCAAGGTTAATGAGAACGAATCACCATATTATTTTATTATGGGTGATGAAATATCTTCAATTTATCCTATTTTTATTCTACTGTTCTCGTTTAACATAGTTTTCATTTGACTTCATTACTGTCGGTTAGTTGTCACCATAAAATAAAAAAATAAAAAAAATAAAAAATAAAAACAAAAAAACAAAAAACAAAAAAATGTTGTGTAACATGTGTATGGAGATTAGAGTGAGCCTCTAACAACCTGTGAGCCCACCAATGGTCACAAAAAGATTAGATGGGTAAATCCTCTCCAAAATAAAAAAATAATAAAAAATAAATAAATAAAGCCGAAATAAATAGAAAGACAGCCCATGACCCAGGTACATTAACATGGCCCTGAAAGAGGCCCCATACTAAAAACAATATTGGGCTGACTCAAGCCCAAACAAAATCTAAACACGTAAACCCTAGGGTTTCATATGCTCTCTTATATCTCTGAGCGCCTTACCGCATTTTCTCTTTGGCTGGGATTTTGGAAAAGACAGCGTTCAACAGAGCCAGCAACCATGGTGAGTTTAGTTTCTCAGCTAAAATTGATCTGGGTTTTGCTTTGTTTGGCATTTGGAAAGTGCTTTTCTTGCGTTTTGAAGCAAATTTTGCTTCTCAAAAGCATTTTGGAAATACTTCCAAAAAAAAAAATAATAATAATAATTTATAACCATAACGTGCAAAGCTTTGCTATTTAAGTGTTTTCGTTTTATATTTTGGTTTTGGTTTCTAATGAGATGTGTTATTTTGACTTTTTAGGTGAAGTATTCGAAGGAGCCAGACAACCCCACCAAGTGTATGTGAATTTTTAGCTTTATTACACTTTTTAACTATAGTTTCATTGGATCTTATTGGGGTATTTGTTTGGTAGCTGAGAAAATTTAGGATGATGAAGAAAAATTATATTTTGATTATAGATTTTCCATTTTTATCTTGTACTAGATAAAAAGTGTGTTTGCTAAACATAAATATAAAATATGAGATTCGAATTTTTGGGGTGATGAATCTCTGCAACTAATTTTAATATAATAGAAATTTGATATTGTTATTTGTCTGACCATTTTTCAGCCTGCAAGGCCAGGGGTTCTGATCTCCGAGTTCATTTCAAGGTACCCTTTGGTCAACTTCGTTAAATTTATCTTTTGATTGTGAGGAGTCTGTTTTAAGTGCTTGTGTTGTATATGTTTGTTTAATTATACCTTTGCTTGATTTGTTATTTCAATTTATGGAAATTATGATCATCTTTCATCATTTTCGCTGTGGAACATGAATCTGTTGCCCCATAGGCTGTGGTGCCATTTGGCTTAACCCATAGGTTATTCGATACAGGTTAGATGGTATTATCATAATTGCGTTGCCTGGTGACCTTCATTCAAAATAAATTATCATGTATTTTTTTAGCACAAGTCACTAGCATTGTTTGGGTAGAAAAATTTATTAAAATCCTAACATTTATAAGATGTGGCCTGACATCATTTTTGTCTCTTTTCTTTGTTGAAACTGCTGGCAAATGACAGGGACCTATTGCCCTTCATTAAGGGTTCTTCCTAAACTTTAGGAAACCTACTTGCATGGTTGTTGGGTAAAGGTCTGAGTTTTCTAAAAAGTTTGGTAATATATGTTATACTCCTTCCGATTCTATAGTTAGCCAAAATACTAAATTCTTGGAGTTGATTTTAGAGGCTCTCATTCCATTTTCTTGTCTAGTGGAAAAAGTGGTGAGAAATGTTTCTGTGAATCTTAGCTCAAATATGTCTTGCTTTTCCCCCTATGCAAAAAAGAATATTTTCATAATAAAACAGAGTAACATCCAGGAAAAGAAGGGGAGATGTCATCTGTTCATTTTAAAAACTAGGACACAAAGGGGAGAGCCAAATGAGAAAAGGAGATGTAAATGTGAACTGACATAGCATCATGGACCGGAAATAACGTTTTTCATTAGAACCTTTTGTGCTAATGCTGTTCTTTATCTCTTAATTATTCATTTTGATGATATGGAAAGGTAAAATGGCTCTTTTTGTTGATGAGATGAGCAACTCTCCATTACCTATCTAGAATCTTGTTCATTCATTTTCTCAAAGGTTTTTTGAATGGTTATCTTCCTTCCTCTTTGAGACATTATAGAAAAATGTGTCTAGCATAACACATGTTTATAATTTTTATGCACTGTTGTCATACCTTTCTTTTTCAATTCTTGACTGTTTTCTTAATTATGCTCACACAAAGAAACTGTTGTGTCAATGGTTTTGGTACATGATACAGGCCTTTTTGTTGATGAGATGAGCAACTCTCCATTACCTATCTAGAATCTTGTTCATTCATTTTCTCAAAGGTTTTTTGAATGGTTATCTTCCTTCCTCTTTGAGACATTATAGAAAAATGTGTCTAGCATAAAACTTGTTTATAATTTTTATGCACTGTTGTCATACCTTTCTTTTTCAATTCTTGACTGTTTTCTTAATTATGCTCACACAAGGAAACTGTTGTGTCAATGGTTTTGGTACATGATACGGGCCTTTAACTTTCAGACATGATATGTAGTCATTAATGTAGTTGACTCTGAAGTTGAGATAAAGTGTATCAATGTATGTTCTTCATTGTAATGCATTTATTACCTTTAGAAGTTCTAACATCAACATGTTTATATGTGCAAACTATAATTCATATAATTCCATTTTCGGCTACGGGGTACCCTCTTTGCATAATATTCTGTTTTCTTTGTGGTTAATGTTTATGTAATTGGATTCATTTCCTCTCTTGATGTTCAGAATACAAGGGAGACAGCCTTTGCAATTAGAAAGTTGCATTTGACCAAGGCCAAAAGATATTTGGAGGATGTTTTGGCCCACAAGCAAGCCATTCCCTTCCGGCGGTTTTGTAGAGGAGTTGGGCGAACTGCACAAGCTAAGAATCGCCATTCAAATGGACAAGGACGCTGGCCTGTTAAATCTGCACAGTTTATTCTGGATTTACTTAAGAATGCTGAGAGTAATGCTGAGGTTTGTATTTTTTAGCTGCAAATTTTCCTATCCTGGTTCTGTTTCTGTTGGCTAATGACATTTGCATATTATCAACTATTCTCTAGGTGAAAGGTTTGGATGTGGATTCGCTTTTCATATCTCACATCCAGGTAAATCAAGCCCAAAAGCAAAGGCGTCGCACATACCGTGCTCATGGACGAATCAACCGTGAGTATTTTTTGTCCACTGCTGAGTTGTGTATCTTTTCTCTGTTAACGTGTGTCAACTTGATAATTACTTCTAAATCTGGCTGGCAGCTTACATGTCATCTCCATGCCATATTGAGTTGACTTTATCTGAAAAGGAAGAACCTGTCAAGAAGGAGGTAATTCTATATGATTTACTTTGTTTTTTCCTTCAGTTCTTGATGAATGAAACCAATTTAATGTGCTTGTTCTCTTTGTATGTGTAAAAACTTGCTTGTGTAGTTTATTTATTTATTTTTTAATATTGTGTTGCATCTGTATGACATAATTTTCTTTATTGCAATGATTTTGCAGCCTGAGACTCAGTTGGCTCCTAAGAAACCAAAGGCTAGAGCATTACGTAGTGGCGCTTCTTCTTGAGATGCAGAGTTGTAGTCTGTCAGCAGTCTTTTTCTTGGTTGACTACAGTACCATTAGAACCTTTTTGTCTGCCTTCTTTCATAAAGTGTTAAATTTTCTGAGTCTCTTCGGAGATATTTGTATTGTGTTGTTGGAGCTTATTTCAAACCAGTTGAAATTGTCTTTGTCCCGTTTATCATGAATGCTTGAACTGTTTTGATCCTCTACTGGTTACTAGCTGAGCTGTCTGAATGTTTTTAGAGTTCAAATTCAAGCCAAATTTGTAAGGTTCATTTGGTAATGCCAGCAGAAGCTATTTCAAAGTGTTTTGGTCTCATAATTTAAGAACCCGCACACTACATGTATCTAATGCAGGAGATAATTTTTGTTATTCTAGATATCCATGGTGTTAAAAAGTTGGGGCTTTTGACCAATAATTGGTTGTAAAGATAAGGTAGCTGTTTGGCAAGACAATTTATAGGGCCATTGATCAATGTCTCCATACAAAATAGCCATTCAAGAAGGGATCTTTAGATTCTTTACTAAAGCTAAATGTGGAAACTTGTGAAGGCAAGTCCTGCAATATTGAACCTTAGTTCATTGTACCAAGCCGTTGCTAGAAATGAATTTAATCAATAACCTTTGGTTAACATTACTCAATAGAATTGACTTCAAAAATTCAAGTTGCAAAACAGATTCAGTGTCCTGATATAATGAATAAAGATGGCTAATCATCTGGTAGAAAAAATACGGTTTGATAGTTTCGTCCAGTTTTGCATAGCAATGTGACAATATATAGATCAAATCACTTATAAATCAATGAACTTTAAATCTCTCCATACAAACTTCCCATTCAAGAAGGGAGCTTTAGATTCTTTACAAAAGCTAAATGTGGAAACTTGTGAAGGCAAGTCCTGCAACATTGAACCTTAGTTCATTGTCCCAAGCAGTAGCAAGAAATGAATTTAATAAACAACCTTGGGTTAACATTACTCAATAGAATCGATATCAAAAATTCAAGTTGCAAAACAGATTCAGTGTCCTGATATGATGAATAAAGATGGCTAATCATCTGGGAGAAAATACGGTTTGATAGTTTCATCCATTTTTGCATAGCAATGTGACAATATATAGATCATATCGCTTATAAATCAGTGAACTTTAAATTTTGGTATTTTGCTTGAAATAGCTGATCCAAACAATCAATAACTACTTATTTTTAACGCAGTATTTGACCATCTTATTTATAAATTATAATTGGGCGATGTTGAATTTTAGTGGAATAGTTACCTTCATAAATCTACACCATTTTTTTTTGGGGGGGGGGGGGGGTGGGGGGTGGTGGGGGGAGAAAAACATAAAAACTTAATTTGATGCCCGCTATTTGGGAAAAAGAAACATAAAAACTTAATTTGATCGTAAGCCTACATGGATGGTGAAAATCATTAAAACTGAATGAAGCTGAATAACAACGTTCTATAGTTGAATTACAACACAGGCTCAAAACTTGCCTATGCAACAAAGAATGTTGCAAGACTCAAACCCAATATGCATCCAAAAGGAGCTTCAAGGTTGCACGGCTTCCAGAAGTTTTTCATACACCTGTCTAGCAGACAAATCCTCCACCTGATACAATTTTTCATAAGTTATTGAACTTGGTTCAACATCTGAGATAAGAACCTTAAACATAGGGTTTTACTTGAAATGTGACTTATTGCAAGATATACACAAAAGTGGGGGGGAGGGGAGGTGTTAAGATACAGAACTTAAAACAAATCAACTATTGCAGCCTTTTCTAAATTAGTACTGGCATGAAATGGTCATTAAGGGCATACATCCCAGAATAAGACAGTTTTACTTGTGATATGTCTACGTTGTACAACCATGCAAGTAGTTAAGAAGTCTCTTATAAACATCTACTGCACGTCATTGTCACCTATGCTGCTTTCTAAATAAATGCACTTCAGTTAATTACACAACATTCGGTTAATTTGGTATGGGAAAAACAATCCGAAAAAAGAAAAAAGAAAAAAAAGGAGGTTAAAAAGGCCAATCTGTCACAATTTTCCTTGAATATTAGAATTTACTACTTGAATTAGAAGCAGAAAAACTTGAAATACAAACTCAGGAGAGGGGGGGGGGGGTGGGCTGGGGTGGGGGCACAAACTGTATGTAGGATAGGGGTGCTTGTGGACCAGGGTTATCTTGAAAAGTAGGACATTAATTTAGTATGAAGATGTTAACATATTGCCATGTGAAAGTAAAATAGAAAAAAAATAATAATAATTCGGTCTCTAAAAAACCCAAAACAGCATATGAGCACATTAACATATGAACATACAGACCCAAACCCTAAACAATAGAGAAAAATGATTTAACTCACCACAAGGAGTTTAGATTTGTTATTCCACCCTCGTTGGAGAGTCATCTGGCTTAATCTCAGACCCAACACCTAGGTCAAAAGCAAACATGTTTAGGATTAACATGACATTTAAAAGGGTATTAAAATAAGGATCAAGTTCAACTGCCTAAGTTGAAAACGGTACATACTTTGCCCATGAATTCCAAAAGTTCATTATTTGCTTCCCCGCGGGCTGCAGGTGCAGCTACGGTAACACGAACATCATCAGCATTCACTCCTGGCATGAAGAATGAGAATTACAGGTTAGAGCAATACGTTATTTCTTTCATAAATTAGGCAAATCCTTCAGATTTATTGCAGACGTCAGTGGGTAAGATATGCAAGAGGTAACACAAGACTAAGTTGCTGATACACTTGCTGACAGAAAAGACAATTATGGTGTTCTTTCTATTACTTGTATATATATGAATGTAGAACAAAGGTAAAACATAAACATGTACATGTACAAGCATATTTAACACAGACACACACAAATGGAGGTATGAATAGTTTGTGCTCGATTAGGCAAAACACATCTGCTGATAAGTTGTCGCACCAAACAGTCAAAAATGTTTATCAAGGCCTCGAAGTTTTAGATAAAAGCCCAACCATGATGCTTGATGCAGACAAGTGTCCAACAATAGTCTCTAGATCATGGCCTTTTCTTCAGTTTCAACTTCAATAAAAGATCATTCTTGCATGTTGATTTTGTGAGAAATATTATTAAGGCATTAAACCCAAGGTGTGTCCATACCAGAAGGCACTCATTGAAATATAATTCTCATGAATTGAATGAAAAAATTAAAACCTTAGAAACTGCATGCACAATATTAGTTCTTATTTATCAGCAACTAGGTGATTTGATTGAACAATTGTATGCAAGAAGTATAAACGAGTTTTTCCTTCAAAACAGATCAACTCCACTTTTTTTATTATATATATATATATAATAAATGACTATTTAACTTTGTGCTGCAGAAGCAATGCATGTTAAATAATATAAATTCATGTTACTTGTGATTGCTGAGCGTTGGGCACGATCTTCAACTTCTATAGCGACTTGAACAAGTCCTCCTTCTAACTGTGATATACAAGGTGGAACAGGAGCATCCTACGGCAAATACCAAAAAGTAAATGTTACACTTTTAGAGTTAAAACTTGAGAGAGAGAGAGAGAGAGAGGGAGGGAGATCCCTTTTCTTGGCATAATTACATATTATCGAAGAAATGGTCTAGAGTTCAATTATTTTATACATTTGAGCCTATAGATGATGGCTGATAAAAAACCTATATACTACTGTTTCTTATACCTGTGGGTTAGTTTCAGCAGCAACCGTGCTAAGGGCACCATCAACAACATAGATGAAAGAAGCAACTTCCAGATCTTCTTCCGAGCGGTAGCAGACAAAGAGCCCACAACCCATACAGTTCATACGGAATTGCTTCTCCAATTTCCCTTCACCCCTGGATTAGAAAGATCCACAATGACATATGTTCTAATGCACATATACTTACAACTCCAAAAAACCGCTAATTATATATGCTCAATTGATTCAATAACACAACGTGTTCAATAGACAAGCTCAAGACAAAAAGAACTATCATAAGAAACTTTAGCAACATGAGTTAAATGAAAAGAAAACCCTATACACACTCATTTCCATTCCAACCTTATGGTTTGGCACATGTTGTAAGAGACCATACCAATGGGCAGCTGTACAATAATTGCAAGTCAATCCTATTTACTTTATACATAGTGTTTCTAATTATAAGATAGTGATCAGATATCTCAGTCTAAAGGAACATTTGGCCAAAAATTAACCCCCTTTTTTTTTATAATGTCAATAACTTTTTTTGTGTAGATAAATCAATGGTTACAATAAGGGAAGGGGGATTTGAACCTATGCGTCTCTGTTGGAAACGTCAAGAGGTGCTAAAGAAGAGTCCTTTGGACTCGCCTCTAGCCATTAAAACCTACAAGCAACTGACCCCACCCGCCATATCTAATAGCCGGGTAATCCAGTGGCATTCACCCCAGGAACAAAGTTTAACTAACATTAAAGTTTAGGACTAATACTTGATATGTTCAAAACAACATAAAGGGTACACTAAAATCCTATATAGATGATTGAATTACCGCTTCAAGAGAACTTTTCCGGCATCATTAATGTTCAACCTAGCAAGATGCTTTGTCTTGTCCAACACATACGCTTTGTCTGTCTTCCTTTTGGGCATTTTCTGCAACTGGGTATCTTATAAAAAACAAACTTCAGCAACAATATTAAAAGTTAAAGCTTCATTCTTTATTGATTTTGAGCACATATTGAAGTGTGTGAAGAAGTATTACATGGTAAATTGATGAAATTTAGAACTCTAAAAAGAGGGTTTTAGAGAGAGAGAGAGAGAGGAGAACCTGTGATGAGGACATGAGAGGCACAGTGCTTGCAGTAATAGACGAAGAGATCGGAGTCAGGTCCATCTGGTGCTGCGTCCTCGCTTGAGTACGTGTGGGTTGTTCTCTTTGGCATTCTTTCCAATCTGAATTCTTCTTCCTTCTCTCCGTGCACTGTGTAGTAGTATATAATTTATTTCTTTTATGTCTCGCACTCGCAGCAGTGTTCACTCACAGAAATACGACGTCGTTTCTATGTGGGAAGAGAAATGTTGTTTAATAATTCTTTTATTTTTGTTTTTGTGTTTTCCTTATCAAGCATGGCTTTTTTATAATAGAGTGCTTTTAGAACTTAAAACCCTATATTCCCTATTTTATCTTTTATGTGTGTGTTTGTTTCAAAAAAAAAAAAAATTTACATTAAACGAACACCAAAGAAAAAAACAAATGCAATTTTTTTCCTCCAAGAAAACCAAGCATTAACAAGAAGGGAGGAGTTATTACAACAAAAAATAATTGTTAATATCACATTAACACATATTATGAGCCGCAAGGTTGAGTTATCTTTTTACCCAATAGAAGGAACATCTAGAGAAAAAGGATTTTAGCTCTATATGTAGTAGATAACCAAAAGCCACCGTACAAGATTATCATAATTGTTGATGGCTTGAATGCAAAATTGAGATTTTCCTTCAATGAGAATATTATGGACTTATTTTGTGGGAGCAATTTGTCACTTTGAAAACTTCTTAATTCTATATAATTAAGGTGTGTTCAATGATTCTCCTCTCCACATTATTGATACCTAGGTGCAAATTAATATTATTAACTATGTCATGAAGTACACAATTCCTCAAATGTCATAATTGTATCAATTGTTATTGCCATTTGAGTACTAACTTGAAGCAACTCTTCCATCAATATTTAAGTAAAACCTTGAGGGAATGATCTAGAATGAATTTGATAATATACGTGCTACTAGTGAAGGGAAGCGTATCTATTATGAATTATGAGCTCACATTTATAGTCAAACCAAATGGCTCAGGCTATATCACACCTAAATAACAAGTGAATACTTGATTCAAATGAATCACAATATAAATGACAATTATGTCATCTATTAATAAAAGTATATGTGAATAATCATTTGAATGCGTAATAGAAATTATAGGATCAAGGAAATTTCAAAATATAAACTTTTTCCTTGTTGAGCATTGTATCACTTCCACTCCCTTTCTTCTAAATCTTCTAACAACACAACATAATCAGGAAATTATCCGAAATTATATGAGAATCACTATATAGAAAACCTAATCTATTACTAGAGAGTGAATAAGAGACACATTATTATTATTTAATTATTATAAAAAATATTAGTTTTTTTTAAAGATAAATTTATTACATAAAATTAAGACAAACAAAATTTTGACACATGCTAATATGGCAGATTATTGGTAGTAGCAAGTAAGTAAAAAAATGATGTATGTGATGGACCCAAAAAGCTTGTAAAATCGACTGCAGCGGAGAATATTATCAAATTTTTTTTTTTTTTGAGCATTACTCAAATTATTACAAATATTTGAGTAATTTAAATATATAATTGGGTCGGGTTTGACTGTTTGAGACTACTTAACCCTCCCAAGCCCAACTCCATTAAAAAGACTTCGAACCCATACAACCATTAGTGTCGGGTCGGGTAAACACAAATAATCAAGGGAATATTCGAAGGTCCTTTAAACGATTCGTAGATTGTGGGTCGGGTCGAACATATCACTCTATAAATCATCCCCTCCTGTAGCACTTTACAAACCCTAGAAATTCTTCAATCTTCTCATCGCCTCTCTCACACAGCACCAAGCTCCTTCATCTCCGGTAATCTCAGATCCCATGTATGTGTTTGTGTTTAATATTGATTGTAAATCTGATATGCTACCTATAAACTTTGATGGGTTAGTTTTTTTTTTGGGATCAAAATGCTGTTTTTGTTTGAAGTTTTTTTGACCTGTAAGCTTATGGGTTTGTTTTTTGTATGTATTCATCAATGCTCGCTTATAAAGCCCATATGGGATATAAAGTTTCAAAATTTAGCTTTCAATTTAGTTTTGCAGATTCAAAAATTTTTGGGTTAATGATTTTTATATAAATGTGGTGGAATTCAGGTACAGTTCTCTGATTATATAGTGTTGCAATTAAACAAATTCAACTACATGGTCAATGTCATTGGAGGAAAAAAAACAATTTTATATTAGTTCAATTGGGTAATCTGAGGCGAGGCACAATACCTTAGGAACTGTACCTAAGATTTATCCTTGTCTCTATATATATAGCCAATAAGCTTTTAGCTCAAAAGGGTCTTACTTGGCATGTGTAACTTACAAATAAAAAACTATGTGATCTATAAAAAAACTTCGGTACCGATTCTTAGGTACACTTAAGGAACTATACCTAAGTTTTATCGTTGTGTGTGTAAATATTGCCAATGTGCTTTTAGTGTAAATGGATCTTTATTGGCAATGGAACTAACTTATAATAAAACTATATTATATATAAGCAGTTAACTAATTTTTGTTGTGTGGAGCATGTGAGCTTCTGGCTGTCAAATTTTCTTGTTAATAAACACTTCAATTGCTCAGAGTTATGATATGTTATGGAATTCTGTTAGATGGCTTGGTTTTGTGGGGAGGATTAGTTTATTTGACTTTCCAGTTTTTGTTCTGTAAGTTTGGTTTGATGCATTAGGGTGAATATGCACTTACCCTTATTTTGTCGTCTGCCTCTAATGTGCTTGTAGAACCAAATACTTAGCTAGAATGGCAGTCACATTCTATGATGTCAAATCGCCATCTGGCCTGAAGAGGCTTGACGATTACCTGCTTACACGCAGTTACATTACAGGGTAAGTTTCATCCTATCATTTTTCTTTTGTTTCCTTTTGTTTTTGGCATTTTTTTTCCTATACTTGTTTCCTCAAGTCTTAATTGAGAATGATTAATTAAAGACGATGATTACGGTTGGTTTATGGAATTTTGTAGTTTCTAAAATGTCTATTGCTCTTTTCAGCTATCAAGCTTCGAAGGATGATATCACTGTTCATGCAGCACTCTCCGAGGCTCCATCAGCTGAATTCGTTAATGTGTCTCGGTGGTACAATCACATTGATGCACTCTTGAGGATCTCGTAAGTTAATTAATAAGTTTATTGTTGTCTCAAAATCAGCATTGTATTTACCACTTATTAAAAAAAAAAATTCAGCATTGTATTTACCACTTATAAAAAAAAAAAATCAGCATTGTATTTTCCCTGTCCCTTGCTTCCTTGCATTCGTCTTGAATTACTTGGATTTTCTGGGCTAATTTATGCAGTAATTTCCATAATGTCTGTTTCTCATTCAATTGATTTTCCATTCTAGTGGTGTTTCTGAAGAAGGGTGTGGTGTCATTATTGAGGGAGCTGCCCCCATCGAAGAGGAGGCGATTGCAACCCCTCCTGTTGGTGACACAAAGGCAAGTACCTTCTATCATCTTTTGGCTGTTAATACTCACACATTTCCGTCCTCTCAATCATATTATCTTTTGAGTCAATTTGGTCAATACTTATATCCTATTCCTTTATGCTTTCTTGCAATTGTACCAGTGCTTGTTGTCCTTAATCATCTTCTTTTCATCTTCCGAGATTTTGTCTAAAGTAGTTTGATCTCATACTTGTCAAAATATTATTTTTCAGGCCGCTGCTGCTGAGGATGATGATGATGATGATGTGGACCTTTTCGGTGAAGAGACTGAAGAGGAGAAGAAGGCTGCTGAGGAACGTGCTGCTGCTGTCAAGGCATCTGGCAAAAAGAAAGAGTGTGAGTTTTCTGGCTTATTTTCATGATGCTTATGTTGCTTTTAAATATTTTGAAGTGTCTTCCTCCCTATCTTCATTCCCACTGGCATTAACTTGAGCTATTTTTTAATTATGATTTTCATTATCAGCTGGCAAGTCATCAGTTCTTTTGGATGTGAAGCCATGGGATGATGAAACTGATATGAAAAAGCTTGAGGAAGCAGTAAGAAGTGTTCAGATGGAAGGGTTGCTTTGGGGAGCATGTATGTTTTTTATCTGTGATTCCTTGTGTTAATTTTGAACATTAAAAAGTAATCGAGCAAAAGGCTTTGTCTTGCTCCCATTTCTTACAAAAATTATCTTAATGGGAGGACTAATTATCAAACTTTTTACTGATGGTTGATAAAAACTTCATTTTCCATAATCACGTCATTCTTACCATTAATTTTATTACAAGTTTCCCTGTTTTTATATTTATGATGAAATAGTTTTTTTTTTTTTTTCTTTCCCCCTCACATTTCTCTTATTATTTATGTTATTCGTTTGTGATCTTGACAGTGAAGCAACACATTCTATTTCTCTTGATTTTGTTATTGTTCCTTGATGTCTTGTAACTGTAGCTAACCAATTATATCTTTTGTTTCTGTTCTGACTTTGATTTATTGATTGTGACAGCTAAACTTGTACCAGTTGGGTATGGTATCAAGAAAATGACGATAATGCTTACCATTGTGGATGACTTGGTGTCTGTTGACACTCTCATTGAGGAACATCTTACAGTCGAACCAATTAATGAATATGTCCAGAGCTGTGACATTGTAGCCTTCAACAAAATATGTAAGTATTGTTATAATTATTATTTCTATACCAATGAATTTATGCTTGTGCCACTTGTTGGGTTATTTTGTGATCAGCCTATTATTGTATGCACTGCCTGCTTTTGACCACAGAAATATTGTATGCTTAATTGCTCATTTTGGAATATTGATGTCTTATTTGGTACGTCTGATTCTTGTTGCAGAATTGGGCTTGTATGCGTTGGTGCTGGAGATGTTTCAGTCTTTGCAGGGATTGAAGACCTTTATGCATGGCTAATGTTATTTATATTTATATTTTGAATCTTTATATTCCAAATTTTGTTTGTTGGAATTTAATTTGAGTTTTTAGTTGTGGATTATGGTCCCAGTGGAGCAAATGGTGTCTATTACTATATTATATTGATCGTTACAGTATCTATATTCTACGTGGTATAAACTTCCCCCCACCCACTCCCTGTTTCTCTTCCCAATACGTCTAGGTACAGGACATTTTCTCAGATGTTGACATGGCCTATTGTAATGGTACAACATAATAAAAGTGGTATGTGAACCTTCCATATTTAAAGGAGATGTTACTCCAATCACAACAAGCCATTTTAGTAGTTTTTAAGAGTTTCCCTCCCCTACAGAAAACGTAGGTGCTAAAAAAATTGTGTTCACATGGTGGAAACGTTAAGAACTTGCAGTCTATCATCTCTATTTTCCAACTTTTCCTATAAAAACTCTTAGGGTAAGCTCTGGTCTTTGGCCTTTTTACCATATATCAATTTGGTCCCTAATATTTTAGATGCGTCTATTTAGTTCCTATCCTTTTGATGTTGTGTCAAAAGGGTTCCTGATAAATGATGCATGGAAAATACTGACTGGCTTACATCTCAAAGAACTTCTCTTTAGCACTGTTTTCTTTGCACTTTCTTTGAAAACAAACACTAGCAAAAAGAAACTCAACCAAAAATTAAAGCGCCAGCCACCAAGAAAACATCTCAATTTCTTGACATTTATACGGAAGACAAACAAACCAAAAGCACTAACACTTCTCTTTGCATTGTCATTTGTGTGAAACCTCGCCAGAGAGGAGAAAAGTCCTCCTAAATTGCTAGCTCCAGATACAACGGAGCCTTCAAGCTCCTCAATGCGTTCAGGCTCTACGACCCAATTTGGAATGTCCTCATTTCCATTGATGAGATCCACCACGTTCTCAACCACCTTAGCATGAAGTGCTCCCTCAACTCAATGACGAAAATCCTTTCTCATGAAAGACTGAAAAAGTGTTTGCCCTTCTATATTCTCATCTAATATGAATGAATCTGAAATCTCCATTGTAGCGGGCAATGTGTTCAGACTTTAGACAACAAAGCTTCTTTTTTTTTATGAACTCAAAATCAGCAAAGCTTCTATTTTGTTTTTTTCATTTGTTTGTTTTCTTCATAAAGATTGAATTATACTAGTATATTATAGTGTGTTTTATTGTTAGGCACTATACTCTTACTTTGAAAAATAAAATAAAATAAAATGGCATGTTTTGGGTTCTTAGCTTTTATTTGGATGTCAAGAAAATGAGATATTTTCTTGGTGGCTGGAGATTAATTTTTTATTCTGAATTGTTTTGTTAGGTGATCGTTTCTAGATAAATTTGATTGGAAAAATGAAAAAGTGGCAAGAGAAAATGAGATTGAAGATATTTGTTGATTGAATCTCAAAAAAAAAAGAAAAAGACAAAAGAAAAGAAAAAAGAAGATATGTGTTGATTACATGTGGATTTTTTTTTTTTTTTATTTAAATTTAAGACACGTGGTAGTCCACATGGCAACCGAGGTTGCATTGGAATAATTTTTTATTTGAGCTGTTAGCCATGTTAGCATTTTTCATTCATAACTTAACAGTAAGGATTATTTTGACCTAACACCAAAATGTTATGGACTAAATTAACACATTTAAAATTTTAGTGACTAAATTGACTTTTGACACAACATCAAAATGTTATGGACTAAATTGACGCAATTTAAACGTTAGAAACCAAACATGTAAATTTACCCAAACTCTTATCAGACTCCTAATGTTTTTGAGGATGTTGTACTATCATGGAGTATCTGATATATTAGACGTAAAGTTGAGGATGTAGCACATTTGGATGCTTATTTTTGTGAAACGAGGATGTATTTGAACAAATGGCTGGTGAGAGTTCTAAGCATATATTAAAGGTTAAAGTGAATCAAGGGAAAGAATTGCAGCAGTTTATCTTGATTAGAAATTGGACTTGGTCGAGGATTACTTCCTTTTTAGATTTGGAGTCAAGGACTATAATAAGATCCTAATGTGTTGCCCATGGCTTATTCGTATCAGTTGTTGCCGTCAAGGCTAGGGTCCCTGTGCTTAAAGAAATTGGTCCAATTTTTTTTTTTTTTTTTTTTTTTAATTTTTGGTTTAAATTGACAATTCATTTTTATTATATATATATATATTTAAGCTGAGCCTAGGAGCTACGTGCCTTTCATCTGTAAAAAAAAAAAAAAAAAAAAAAGATGAGGAGAAATACGATTAGAAATTAGAGTCTTAGAGTCCGCTATTAAAAGAAAGTAAAATAAAAAGGGGCAAGACAGGATCAAGGTTAAAGAGTCCAAATCTATCACTAAGAAACCTAATTCTAAGGCACCCCACTTGGTTTTCCCATTTCGACGGGGCAGTGAATTCCATCGTGCCATGCTCTCGAAGCTATAAGATAATCGTCCTTCATACCCTTGTTGGATTTGGGTAGACACGATATTAATCTTACCACGTCCGAGCGGAATTTGAGATAATATCCCGCAGCTTTTTGGGAGTGACACTCATACATGTGAACTACATCATGCCAAGTGAGCCACAGACCCATGTGCTCATTAAGAGCATCAGCGCTACCCAAGACCCTAAAAAGGTTAGGTGCGCATTGGTGTGGGCATAACTTATGGTTGAATAGGTAATCTCGGGTTATCCTACCCGTTGGAAGAGTCATTCTCCCTTCTATGAATGCTATCATAGGGATGACGACTTCTCCCTCTTCTCGGTTTGTTTCTATTTGGTCTGGGGGGCAGTATCGTGGAGCGACTTCCTGTAGTATGTGATACTTCTCCTTAAAGGCTTCTATTTTTGCAGGGGAGTCTACTAAGTTCTTAAATCTACCCATCTTGACAAACTAAAAGGGAGCTACCAAAGTTTCTAAGGGGAGAAATAAAAATTGTAAGGCCGAGAAGGCCAGCCGAGGAGAAAAGGAAAGATTTAAAGATATTAAACTTACACGAACTAAAGTGCGTGGTGATCCCTGAAATCTTTAGAGAAACTCCCAAAGATTTCTTAGAGGAAAAATGTGCAAAGCTTAACAATTTAGCAGGCTTGGTGAGTTTTGAATGCTTGAGGATGCTGGAGAATTTGAGAATTTATAAAATGAAGGAGAAATGGTCTCCCTTAAAACTTTATATAGAAAGCAAAAATAAGTGGGAGTTATCCCGCTCAAAATTTTAAGGAAAATGTCAGCCCGTTCGATTTACGCCTCACCGTCAGATGCAAGGGACATAACGCCGCCTGAAGCAATTAATAATGTCTTATAGGCTCCTAAACGTCAGTAGCACTTATGAGGCGCACAAAACCATACTCCCGCACATGTAAATTCAGGGATTTTGATGTCACTATTTCTTGTTTAATCAAAATCCCAATTTTTCTCCTCAAATGCGAGGTAAAAATTGGAATTCTAAGGGGCTATTGTAGGGATAGAGGCCCAAATTTGTGTATTGGGCCTTATCTGGGAACATGGACATGTCCGAGGAGGGGGAAAGTAGTTGAGAGAGAGACCACAAGTTTAGAAGCACATACGGAAGGAGTGAGAGGATAGTCCGAGGATGAACTCCCCCTCAGATATGATGAACACAGATCAAATCCGTATTGCCACAATTTAGGTAATCTTCTAGGAGATTTCAATAATAAGGATGAGTCTCATGCACTTATAAGAACAATAAGAACTCAGAAATATCTAAAGAAAAGCTGCTACCATCACATTAAATGCACTACAGCTACTTTTCTGGCTGCATTTATGTGGAGAGGACTCCTGAATAGTGCAGTCTTAGCTACCACACTTCACAGAAAGCCAGAGAAGGTGTTTGATGGGACATGCACTCAAGTGAAGGCTTAGATGATTAATAAGTGTAGGATCAAGATGACTAAGAAGGAACTATATATTGTGAGGGGTATCCCATGAGAAAAGGATTGGAGAAAAAGAGAAAAGAACTACTGTAGCACTCAAAACTGTATTAGCACTCATTTCTATTGATTTATATCAGAATCTACCTTCTCAGACGATAATTTCATTCAGTTTCACCTGTTTTACTTGTTTGTACATCTTTTGAATCCATATTAGCTGTTGTCAAATTCATAAAAGGCTTAGTTCTTTCACCTATTCTCTGCAAATTTATTGTACTGGGCTCATTTGGCATATATTCCATATCTTTTGGGCTTAGACTGCAAATCGTGTCCCTACAGATGTCATGTAATGTAAAGCAACGAATCAAATCAGTTAAGGTGTTTTTTTTTTTTTTGGAAACCAAATTAGTTAAGGTTTTAAAAATAGCTAAGTAATTATATCCTATTATTTTACATATATATGAAAAAAAAAAAAACACATTATTTCAAACTGATTTGGCTTGTGAATTATTATTTGAATTTGTAGGGTTCATCGGATCAGGAATGGGCTAGATGTTTTGTTTTGCTCTATCTATTATTATTATTTGGCTTTTTTTTAAAACAATTCTATAATTTTAGTGAATCCAAAATATGGTTTAAGAGAGGATTAGCAAAACTCGTAGTATTTTTTTTTTCTCTAACTCAAAATCTTAGGGAGGGGGGCAGTAGAATATTTACAGCATATTTACTAATAATATAACATTTTATTAGCACCCTTGATGGAAAATTTAAAAACTCAGGGGGGCCTTCTAGCTCTGCCAATGTTTGCAGTAGCTTAAAAGTGTAAAATTTTCAATCTCCCAAAAAATTTACTCTCTCTCTCTCTCTCTCTCAAAATTAAAATTAATATTAATAGTTTTAGAGACAAATTTATTATTCAATAACTAAAGTACAATATTGCTAAAAGAAACAGTGAGCATCTAAAACATGATATTTGTTCTGATACTAATTGTTTCAATATTTTTAGAATTAAAATTTTTAACCATCGCACGCACTTGGTGCGATATTTACTCCATAAGTATAAATACTTGTGGAGTGTGGAGGGTAAGGGCTAAGATTCAAGTTTTCAGGAGGGAGCTTTACGCACATATACTCTTAGATTAGGCTAGAATAGAAATTCTATCTTGTATAAAAAAAAAAAAAGAATTAAAAGTTTTAAAATATGATTTTATAAATATATGAAAATAGTCTGATTAATGTATTAAATTATATAAAAACATGTTGAATTATTTTTTCTAATTTATGTATCGCTTATAAAATATTAAGTAATGATACATTTTATATTTGCATCTAGCCCCCAAATGTGTTGAGTCTACCCTAGATTAGGCCTTATTTTTGTGAACTGTGAATTTAAGCGAGGTTTGCAAATAATATGTTTGAAACTGAATTGAGGTATTCAATAGAAATGACACCATTTAGAATCTACTAATTTTTAAAACCATTTATTTATATTTAAAATACTCTACGTATATGAATACTTCATACCAATGTGACCTTATTTTGCATGAAATACGTTTAACATGTCAATATCATAGTTAATATTTCATGATTTTGGCATGATCATATTGGTATTAGTACAAAGAAACCAATTCATTAAAGGCTAAAGTTATTAATATATATATATATATATCAAATTGATGGTTTTGCAAAGAGATGTTCAACAACTACTATTGTTGAGATATTGGAAGAAACTAATAAAATACCTCACTTTCAAGAATTTGAAAATGATGTACAATACTGAATCGGACTGGAGATTATAGTGCAAATTCTGCGAAATTAGATTGAAGTGTCACACGTTATTCCCTCAGCGATTGTGAATATTTCCATGAAAATGAACAACAAAGAAGGTTTGTTAGATCAAGATTCAATTTTTTCATTTTTGCAAGAAGTTCCTTTAAGAATGTAAAAATGGAGGTTATATTATAACTGGGTTCCTTCATATCACTAATGTGTTTGGGTTTGTAACTTTGTATGTCTAGTTCGAGACGTTCTACAATATTTTTTTCAGCGACACAAAAACGAGTTTGTTGGTCAGAAATTTGAAATCTTGGACCCCTACATTAATTTATGTGGGAGACACAAATCTTTTTTTTTTTTTTTATAAATTATATTTTAAATTCTAAAACATTTTTTTGAAGGGTAAATCCTAAAGTTAATTAATATAATGTAAATCAACAAATTTAATCATTTAAGGTTTATATAAAATATATAACCATTTATATCCTATTATTTCAACCCAAAAAAAAAAAAAAATCATATTTTCTGAAAGTAACCATTTAAACCCTACTATTTCAAAAATAATTTTTATATATATATAACCCCAAACGCAATGTTGTTTTACCTAAATGAATTTATGAGTTTTAATTTTTTACTTTTTAAAATATCAAGGTATAATTTGTTACTTTTGAAATTATATACTTTAATATGATATTTCTAAAAGAGGTAATTGTAGTTTACCACCTATAATAGGGCTATTTTAATATTACCTACTCGTGGTTTGAAAAATTTCACTCAACCCCCTCCATTAGACAATCATAACCCACCTCATTATCTCGGTTAGAAAAAACACATAAAATAAAAAAAAAGTAACTCATGAGAAACCTTGTTTCACCATTCTTATAGGATTCATTAACACACGAATTAGGCCAAATCTGAACCACACACTCTCAAGAAATCAATATTCATCCCTATCCACCTATACAGAGATTGATAAGGAAATGAGGGATAAACTAAAATTTTAAATATATATATATATATATATTAAATCTCACACCAGAAAAACAGTTTTTTTTTTTTTTTTTCTTTTTATACTAAAGTTAAGAACATCCAGTTTGCAGCAACAAGGTTCACAAACAGATCATGCCAACTGGCATTCCAAAATTTAAAATTACAAAATCCGTCAATTCACACAGTAATGATGAATATATAACAGACCCCACAAGCGCCTTCTTTAACAAACTCCGCCTCGTTCTTAATTTATTTACCCACCACTAGAACAATATATAATAGAACACGACTATTCCGACAGTGGTAGAGCTAGAAATTTATCTTTGGAAGACTATATATAAATATATATTTTTTTGTATGAAATGTAAAATAGTAATATACAGTACTTCATAACTCAATTTTTTTCCCTTTTATTTATTGAAATAATTGTTAGAATACTTGTGTTCATTTTAAAGATAATGAATGTTTAATTATTGTAATTTGTTGACACACACACATACATATATATATATATATATATAGATTTTATTTTATTTAAATGAAAATTATGTTTATTTTTATACTTTCTTAAATATGTATGTATATTATCAAGTATAGAGGGCCAAAATGATAAGATTATTTAAAAATTATCAAATTATTTAAGATATTTTCAGAAAAACTTTTATTTTTTAAAAACTTTTGTGCCCTGGGGGGGGGGGGGGGGTTGGCCCTGGTCATCAAGTGGCTCCGCCACTGTATTCCCATCTATTATTATATCTTCATGACCTGCACATTTTACAAATAAAATGGATCAAATTTTCAACTACCCATTACATATTTCAATTTAAACCAAAATTACAGCTCAAATACACACTTCTTGTTTCCCACTGCGAGAGAGAAAAAAAAAAAAAAAACTTACCTTTAATCATAGTTTATATATGAAATTTGAAGTTATGAGTAATGCGTATAAAATAGATAATAACTGACAAAATCTTAAGGCTTATATATTAAATTGTTACTTATTATGAAATTAGTGTTTAATCTATCATTTTTCCTTTAATTTTGTTTAACAAGTAGGGGATTTGCATTATGAAAAATGCCCATACACCCCCTAAACTTTGAACTAGTAGTCAAAATACTCCTTGAATTTTTTTATTGGTCAACTTACTCCTTAAAGTATGCACATCTGCCAAATCAATTCTTCAGTCAGTTCCACGTTAAAAAACTAACAGAATAGCACGTGAAGTTTAAAAACTAAATAATTTACACAAAAGAAAGAAAAGAGAGAGGAGAGACCTAGGTCTGACCGGCGAAGAAGAGAGAGAAAGAGGCGGTAGAACTAGAGCCACCGTGGAGCGGCGCCGAGTTCATGATCCGGCGGTTGTCCCGGCCCCCATAGGCCGTTTCTTCAGGCCCTGGTAGGTTGGTACGTGCAAGTTTCTATCGGGGTTGAGGTTTATTTACTCCAAGATCCAAATAATCACAAATCCCTTCGAGCAATGAATAGGGTGAGTCCAGGTTTTTCTTTATTTTTATCTTTGAGATGAAATTTTAAGATGTTTTGGCCCATGGAATTTTTGGCTGTGTAAAATTCTTTTCACTTTTTTTGTTTGTTTGTTTGTTTGTTTTTTAGTTTCTTTGATACTCGTGGATTTTTGTGATGATTATGGTTAGATATTGATCAAATGATGTAGATTTAATGAATTTTGTGTTGGGTCTTTAGGATTCCATGGTCGATTGAGTTCTCAACTTAGGTTCATTATTTGTGCATTCCAATTGTTTGATAAATTGTCCTGAGAGAGAAAAAAAAAAAAAAAAACTTACCTTTAATCATAGTTTATATATGAAATTTGAAGTTATGAGTAATGCGTATAAAATAGATAATAACTGACAAAATCTTAAGGCTTATATATTAAATTGTTACTTATTATGAAATTAGTGTTTAATCTATCATTTTTCCTTTAATTTTGTTTAACAAGTAGGGGATTTGCATTGGGAAAAATGCCCATATACCCCCTAAACTTTGGACTAATAGTCAAAACACTCCTTGAACTTTTTTATTGACCAATTTACTCCTTAAACTATGCACATCTGCCAAATCAATTCTTCAGTTAGTTCCACGTTAAAAAACTAACGGAATAGCACGTGAAGTTTAAAAACTAAATAATTTACACAAAAGAAAGAAAAGAGAGAGGAGAGCCCTAGGTCTGACCGGCAAAGAAGAGAGAGAAAGAGGTGGTAGAACTAGAGCCACCGTGGAGCGGTTGTCTCGGCCCCCGTAGGCCGTTTCTTCAGGCCCTGGTACGTTGGTACGTGCAAGTTTCTATCGGGGTTGAGGTTTATTTACTCCAAGATCCAAATAATCACAAATCCTTTCAAGCAATGAATAGGGTGAGTGCAGGTTTTTCTTTATTTTTATCTTTGAGATGAAATTTTAAGATGTTTTGGCCCATGGAATTTTTGGCTGTGTAAAATTCTTTTCACTTTTTTTGTTTGTTTGTTTGTTTGTTTTTTAGTTTCTTTGATACTCGTGGATTTTTGTGATGATTATGGTTAGATATTGATCAAATGATGTAGATTTAATGAATTTTGTGTTGGGTCTTTAGGATTCCATGGTCGATTGAGTTCTCAACTTAGGTTCATTATTTGTGCATTCCAATTGTTTGATAAATTGTCCCAATGATTATGTGATATGTGCTTTCTGTTCAATCTGGTGGGGTTGGTGCTGGTAAATGCCAGAGTCTATGCTAATCCTTGTCTCTGATCCAGTTTGGCTTTAAATGACTTTGTTTTGTATTATTAGTCTTGTTGTTACGTAAGCTAGCAATAATTGTTTCAGGTGAGAAAGAAAAGGCATAAACATCAAACTCAACTTGAGCCTTGTTTTAATGACCTTCATTTTAATTAAGTCTAGGATTATATCACATGGCAGAGCTGCTTGAGGCTCCATTAGCTTCACTGGGCTGAGGAAATATTCAAAACATAGTTTATAGATTGAACATTTTATACACAAATTTAGATTTGTTATTATGAACAAGAATAGGCAAATAAAAACAGTTTAATTTTTGGGCTCTCCTTTTTTTTTTGGATCAAAATGTTAGACCTGATGAAAAATTGAATGAAATCTAAACGCTTGCTAATGACTTCTTTCATTGTATTTCTAATGACTTTATGGCCTTCACATCTAGTTTTATCTAATTTCTTTTTTAATTTTCTCAAACAGATGTAAGGGATCAAAAATGTGTTACAAGTTGTAAGTTGCAACCTTGACCTCGGATTGGAAATGTACTCTAAAATAATTGGAGTTGCAAAGAAAGATGGAAAAGACCTGGGACTTGAGGAAAAATGCCAACCAATGTACTTAATATGATGGTTATATGCTCAAATGTTTGAATTGTACTAGTGTAAACATCAAACTGGAAGAAATGCCAATCAGAGCAAAGACAACAATCGTGCTTATGGTTTATATGTTCAAATGCACAAAGTGTACTCAAAATTGTATCTTGCTTAGTTAAGTGTTCAATGTCAATGATGTAACAATTATGTGATGATAATTAAGTGTTAAATGTATTATGAGAGGTGCAAGGATATGTAATAGTTTTCATATATGTAATGACTACTTGTTTGTAATATAATTATGTTTATATATAAAAAAACTAACTCAAATTTGCATATGAACTGAAAGATATGCAATGCGGACTTTGTTTGTGATCATTTGTCCACAAACTATTTCTTTTTTCTTTTTTTGAGAAGCTATTTACTGTGCACAATTTTTTTTTTCATTGATGCTAACAAAACACAAATTTACAAAAATAAATTACACATAGGCGCACATGTTTCTTTAATGATAAAACGAGAATTATAATTTGTATAAATTGCACATAGGTGCAGAAATTTTTTTTTAAAATTTTTTTTTTTATTAATAACAAAATGAGGATCGTAATCTGCTCATGAATACATCTCATACATTGTGGACCACCCGTTCTCTCCACTTGCAACACTTCTTTGAGTTGAGGATCTCTTGCACCATCAATTTTTGTGGCCGGAGCTTGCAATACTTGATCTCCTCTCTTGAGGAGATGATAATGCAACACTTGGAAATGATCCTTCCTGACCTAATGCATTACTTGTACAGGACATCTACAAGAAAGCAATTACACATAACACAAATGTAATATTTGAAAGAAATAATCAATGAATCATTTCTAATATTTTTGACAGAAATAATCAAGGAAAAAAAAAAAAAAACAAACGTAAAACATCAATAAATCATATAGCAAGCTTAGTATTAGATGTACTAAATTATCCTATTGTGCATTTAAATTATAGCTAAAACCTCTAGTGTATTTCTGCCAACCCTGAAAAGTTTTACATAACCAAATAAGATTGTTTAATCAAATCTTAATTGATCGTTAGTCGAAGGCATAAAAAATACCAGGGTTAACTTCATAGTCTCTACTCACATATCTTCATTCTACCTTACATAACAAATGTTTTATTGAGTGTGTGTGTATATTTGGGAAGCCAGTATGCCGGTGTATTAAGTGGTTTTCATAGTTTTAACATTCCATTCCTTTAGCCATACACATAGGCAAGGTTCTTCATTTGGACAAGTTAAGTCTTTTGGTAACATTTTATCAGAAATTTCACTTGACAAGGTTCTTCTACTGCCTATTACCACTTTCTATCTAGAAATTTTTGTGTATAATTCATCCAAATGGCACAAAAGAGTGTTTACAAGAATTGTTTTGGTTATTCAGATATTTTACTGATGAACAAACATATTATATCTAGCAGAGTAAAGCTAATTTGAAACTCACAGTCCTTCAAGGACAACCTAACAAATATTGCTAGCTTACATAACAACAAGACTAATAATACAAAACAAAGTCATTTAAAGCCAAACTGGATCAAAGACAAGAATTAGCATAGACTCCGGCATCTACCAGCAACAACCCCCCCATATTGAACAGAAAGCACATATCACATAATCATTAGGACAATTTATCAAACAATTGGAATGCACAAATAATGAACCTAAGTTGAGAACTCAATCGACCATGGAATCCTAAAGACCCAACACAAAATTCATTAAATCTACATCATTTGATCAATATCTAACCATAATCATCACAAAAATCCACAAGTATCAAAGAAACTAAAAAACAAACAAACAAACAAAAAAGTGAAAAGAATTTTCACAGCCAAAAATTCCATGGGCCAAAACATCTTAAAATTTCATCTCAAAGATAAAAATAAAGAAAAAACTGGACTCACCCTATTCATTGCTTGAAAGGATTTGTGATTATTTGGATCTTAGAGTAAATAAACCTCAACCCCGATAGAGACTTGCACGTACCAGCCTACTCGGGCCTGAAGAAACGGCCTACGGGGGCTGAGACAACTGCTGGATGAAGAACTCGGCGCCGCTCCACGGTGGCTCTAGTTCTACCGCCTCTTTCTCTCTCTTCTTTGCTGGTCAGACCTAGGTCTCTCCTCTCTCTTTTCTTTCTTTTGTGTAAATTATTTAGTTTTTAAACTTCACGTTGTTTTTAAACTTCACGTTGTAAATTATTTAGTTTTTAATCATGAGAGGGATAGGACAATGCCACTACTCTTTGTATTATCCTGTTGTATTTTTGTTGGTGTTTAAAATATTGTTCACATACGTTCCTAAATTTGCATGAAATTCATTCTCTCTCCCAAATTTTTTTTTTTTAAATTTTCTATAAACAAGCATCTTCACCTTTAAATATTGTTGTTGACTTCATTCTCAAATATATATATATATATAGATGGGTTCAAGTTACATTTGATGTAACTTCACAAGAGTTATACATTTTGTGAACCATTGATTATTATTAGATTTAAAAGTAAAAAAATATTCATAATAGTATCATTATTACTTTCTAGAAATTAGTGATATAGACATTAACTCTTCTTATTAAAGAAGAAAAAAAAAAAAAAAACTATAGCATTAACTTTTTTTTTTTGGGTCCATATTCATCATCTTCTAGAAATTAACTCTTCTTATTAAAGAAGGAAAAAAAAAAAAAAAACCATAGCATTAACTTTTTTTTTTTTTTTTGGTCCATATTCATCACTTTCTTCCTCTTGTCTTTCTTTTCGTACATTGTGATTCTTTCATGTATTTCTTATTCTAAAATTTTCCCAGAAGTCATTTAATAATCATCTGCTGTATTAATTCGTTTTTTTATTTTTCAATAGTCTGTTGAATTAATTCTTTTATCCTTCAATAATTTTCTTATTGGTAATTACTTATGACAAGAAACTTAAGAACAACAACCAAGGATATAAGAAGGGATTCAAACTCACTTGCATTATCTCCCAGACAGCCATTGCCCATGGCCTCAGAATATAACAACCAGAGATATTATAATACTCAATCATAATGTACGAAAAGAAAGACAAGGAAGATGATGAATATGGACAGGAAAAAAAAATGTTAATGCTGTGGGTTTTTTTTTTCCCTTTAATAAGAAGAGTTAATGCCTAAATCACTAATTTCTAGAGAGTAATAATGATACTATTATGAGTATTTTTTGATCCTTAGATTTAATAGTAATCAATAATTCACAAAATGTATAACTCTAGTGAAGTTACACTAGGTGTAACTTGAACCCATCTCATATATATATATATATATACATGTTATTGTTGACTTTAATATTTTTATTCCTTATGTTCTGACAACCCATAAAAAAATTTGAAATCATTGTTTTGATGAATTATTTGAAAATGTTAATGATCTATGGATTTTGACTTAATTCACGAGTTACATTAATTTGGAATAAGTTTAACTCTAAATTGATTTGTAGGAAATATTCCTCCAACTTACCACATGAAGATTTATAAAATTAATCATTCACGTGTGTTATCATTTTTTTATTTTTTTGAGAAAATTCACGGGTGCTATCTAAACAAGTTACATGACTCACTAAATAGATTATGCAGTTAAAAATACACATTAACGGTTTTGTAACTTACCATATAATGGGTTGGATGAAATTCCTTCAAATTAGTTTGGATGAAAATTTTAATTGTCTTATCATTTTTCATTATTTATGTTAGGTTCTAAAGATTTAGGATTTTATGTATTTAGAACTCTAATTTGTATTGTTGGCAAACCATGATCAAAACAGGTTGTTTAGTCTTGTTTAGGCTTGCTCAAAGTTGGGTCTTTCATGTAAAGTTGGAATCAAGAAGTTGCAGATGCATTGGTGCATTTCGGCCTGACTCGATCGATCGAAAGAAAGACTCGATCGATCGAATTTTGGGCAGAATGTTTTTCTGCAGAATTTTCCAGCTCAGTCTTAGCTCATTAAACGTTTAGGGTTTTCTGTTTTTACCCTAGGTATATAAAGAAAAACCCTAGCCACGTTTTTAGTGTTGCTCCAGTTGTATTGTTGCTCATACTTTATTATTTTGTGTAAATCTCTTGTGAGATCTAAATGAGCTTTCCTTTACACAAAACTTAGGGTTTTCAAGGCAGAGATTACTTCAACATCTTGATGATCAACTCAGTTGCTACCATTGAAGCTTAAAAGAATATCAAGCGTGGGTGCTTGTAGTTGATTGGAGAATTCAAGAAAGAAGGAGTTCGTGGATTCGGAGTTTGCACGTGGTCGTGTCAGTAAGTTCTACTAGTGGGTAGCATTAGGAAGTCAAGCGGGGAGCTTGTAAGTACTTTTGTATGAACTTCGATTCTTTCAAGATAGTGGATTCAGGTTTACCTTGAGGATAGCTAGGTTAAATCTTCTCTAGGTTTTTACCGTGTGGTTTCTTGGGTGATCATATCATTGTGTCTTTTATATTTCCACTGCTTTATACTTTTGATATGATTGTATGTTTGTGATAACTTAGAATTGATTAAATTGACTAAGTTAATCACTTGGCTAATTAACTAGGTTAATCTGGTTGTTTTAAGGGGTCTAAAACTGTTCAATTTATTTGTAGAAAGCCATATAATGATATTTGAGGAAGAATAAACAATTCCCAAAGGATTCAAAAAACAAACTATGTGTGAATTTCACACATCCAAAAATCAGATTATCAAACCAAATGTGGACATAATTATATGCACAGGAAGCCAAAGAAGGATATTTGAGGAAGAATAAATAATTCCCATAGGATTCGAAAAACAAACTATGTGAATTTCACACATCCAAAAATCCGATAATGATAAAACTAAATGTGGACATAATTATATGTCTAGCTAGGAAACCAAAATTCATATATTTCAATCAGAGAAGATATGGATATTGAGAGTATATATGATTTTCCCATCCAAATGCTATGCTAACAATTATTCCTAAATAATTGTGGCTTGGTCTATATGGAATGCGAGGAACAGGTACCACTTCGAAGGGGAGCAGTCCCAGCCGAGTGTTATTCTCCGAGGTGCCACATCGCTGCTACAGGACTACCAGAGGCTAAACAGAAGCCTTGCTCGATCCTAAGCACCTGAGTGTGATTTGCTGTCTTTGTAATACGTTGGGTTTGTGTTGTAATACGTTGGGATTATTTTTTCCTTTTGAACTCGTTGTACTGACAGTAGTCAACATATACAGGCCTTGTAATATGTTGGGATTCAGTCCCCTTATTTTAATATATATTTCTATCTTCACAGTAAAAAAAAACAATTATTCCTAAATAAAGTAACATGATTTTTTTTCATTCTATAATTCAAATTTGAGAGATTGTATAGTTTTTTTTTTTGAGAAACACTAATACTTATTAAAACACACGAAAACAATAGTATATAGAAACTGTATAGTTCAAGAGAGAAATATGATAGATGACACAAATCTTGTCAATCGGTAGTATTATCCAATCTCCCTCGTAAATAATGAATGGTCAAATAAATGTGTTATTATTATGGGCAAAACTTAAATATGATTTGTTTTTTTTTGGAGGGAGGGATTGGAGGTGCGTGGAAACAGTGGAATTTTAAATCGGATAAAAAGGAAGAAAGCAGACGTGGAGATTTTGCCAAAATACAAATACAGCGGGATTGCTTGTTTGGGGTGGAATTTATGTCTAAGGTTTTTTTTCATTACAACTTCTATGTCTAGGTTACAATTGGGCATACCTGCGAATTTTTTTCAATATCACAAAATTGTTTTTGCAAGTGAATTGGTTATGGTTTCTTAATTACTGAACCCACGTCTTACTAAACCCATATTTTGGGTGTGAAGTTGTTCCATTTTCTTACTGGTAGGTCTGTCAAAAGGTTTTCAGATTTCTTAATGAACCAAATTTCTCCTTCTGGGTTTTGTGGGAAAAGATGGACAGATCGGAGGACAACATCCGGTTTTCTAGAGGCTAGGAAAAGGGAAAAAGAGAAAAAATAAAAGAGATAGTTTATTAACTATGTTTGTCGAGTTGTTTAATTAGACAGGTATTAGAAATTTAAGAGAACTATGAAAAAATATCTAAGATACTGTATCTCACACAAAAAGATTATGAAATAGTCTCCTTGTCACTAAGAAAGTTGGGTGCTCCCTTTTCCCTTAAGTTGTGGAAGTTGTTTGTCCCTTACCTAGTAAGGAGAGTGTGTTTTCTCATAGGCATCAAGTGTGTCTCTGGAGCTAGTGATTTTTTTTTTTCAGGGTTATAAGGAAACAGATTGTAAACTCTTTTTGCCGAATTCCCCATCATGGAGGATTTGACAAAGAGCTGGAGTAATCTCTCTCTCTCTCTGTGAAAGAGAGAACTGGAGATTTATCATTAGCAAGGATCAAAGATCGGGGGAATTCATTTTAGCTACAAAATTCCTAACATCTTGATTTTTGAACATGGAGGCCATGTCAAGAACTTTTAAACAGCTTGGGCGGTATACAAACGGTTTCAAGATTCGACACTTTAGTGAACATAAAGTTTTGTTTGTGTTCAATAATCTGGCTGATGTTGATAGAATCATTTAAAAAGTTTTTTTAGTATATTGAATAGGCACTTAATAGCGTACATCCTCTTTTGTCTCAAAAAGAAAGAACAAAATAAAACAAAATGTGAAAAATAAATTGATCAGGCAGTAAAAAAGTCAAGCTGAGCTTAGTATTAAAGGTATAAGCTTGTTCATTTAATTTTATTTTAAACATGAGCCAAGTTCGAATTCAATACCAAACAAGATTGCGTGTTTAAACTTGATTTATTTTCTTATTGAATAAACTACTTGATTAATTTATTCTTTTTGTACAAATAGTAAAACCACGACTAAAGTTGTTTACCACCTCACAAATCTATGAAATTTTCCTGTGAAAAGACTATTTATATTATAATAATTACAAAATAATAATTTGATGTCATACGAATCTATTAAAAACTTATACATGCATATAATTTAATCTCAAGTCTATATTAGCATATATTGAGACAAGTATGCAATGAAAAATCTAGTATTATATATAATTAAATCAAGTCTCATGTTTATGAGTTTACTCACAAATACACTATCATATTTGAACTTGGTTTATTTAAAACGAACATACATAAGGTTTTTCTCAAGTTGAACTCAAGCTATCATTGCGCATTCTTGGTGCGACGGTCACTTCACCGGTATAAATGCTTGTGGGGTGTGGGGGAAAAGGGCCTGGGTTCAAGTTTTTAGAAGAAAACTTCACACACATATACACTTAAATTATGTTAGAGTAGAAATTCTATCTTGTAAAAAAAAAAAAAAAAAATTAAACTCGAGCTATTTATAAATAGCTTGGTTCATTTATAGTGGGGGGAATGGGACAGCAATCGTCTCCCTAACCAACCCAACAACAGTAAACTAGTGATGTGCTGCGCTGCATAAGTTGTTGGGTTTGATATTCTAGGAATAAATGTTGTTTCCATTCATTTAGGGACATGGCTATTGTCCAGTTGGTGGGTTTGATATTCTAGGAATAAATGTTATTTCCATTCATTTAGGTACATGGCTGGTTGGCTGGTGTCCAGTTGGTTGGCTTGATATTCTAGGAATAAATGTTGTTTCCATTCATTTAGGGACATGGCTGGTGTCCAGTGCCTTAGTGCACTGGACACTTAAACTTAATAAATTAATTTTGGCACATGGCATAACATTATTGGAATGGAGCACCACTGAACATTAATGATGTGGTCAGCTTCTTTTAGCAACAAGGAAGGAGGACGGTCTAGTAATAGGAAGGGGAGACCCACCTCAATAATATTATCACCAGCAATCCTATCCGGTGGTTGGATGTAACCTCAATATAAATTTCTTCTGTTCTTCGCTATATTTCTTAAAAATTTTAAAATTACATAAAAAATCACAATTTTTATTAATTATAGATATTCACATGATAAATTGTGAGTATTATAGAAAAAGTGGTAGGTTTACTGTATAAGTTTACACAATGTAAAATAAGAATTTTTCTAATTTCAAATCACTACTGAAATATAAGGATTAAATTGTAATTTAGCCAAACACTATTTCAAATTACTTTCTGTAGGAACTTATCGTCAGTGCTCTAAATTTCTAATATAAATATAACATTCTAGCTAATCTGTTAACGCCACAAATCTGCGACTAAACTGTTGTCAAATTAAAATGGAGCTAAAGGAAGGATTACAGCCTGCAAGTCCTAATGCACAATACTTCAACAGCTCTGTGCTGTCAGTATCTATAATTGGTGTCATGCAAAGTGAGGTACCAATTGAAATCAACGAAGCGCGTGCCATATCATTGCTCAATGATGTGTTCCTGCCCATCAATACACGCTTCTCCTCCATCATGGTGATGTTATCTACTTTTCTCAATATTGTTTTTCTTGGAAAATAATATGATTCTGTCTTCTTTTTCCTCTTTTATGAAATACACAAACATAAATGTATGGAAGGTTAAATGGGTATTCAGATGCTGCTTTTTAAGGTTCTTGCATTAATCCCTTTAAAACTGGCACTAAGTAGTGAGAATTTGTGAACAGGTTAAGGATAGAAAAGGTGAGAAACAATGGAAAAGGGTTGAGGTGAAGCTTGAAGAGCACGTTAATTTTCCTATTTTCCCTACTGGCTTGTTACCCTCATCATATGATGAATATCTTGAAGATTATATATCAAACATTGCAATGGAGCATTTTCCACAAAACAAACCACTATGGGAAATTCACATGGTTAAATATCCAACAAGCAATGCGGCTGGTACTATCATATTCAAGCTTCACCATGCGCTTGGTGATGGCTACTCTATCATGGTTAGGAAATGAAAAAAGCTGTTAAAACATTAATTGCTTTTTTTTTTTTTTTTTTTTTCTCATAAAAACTTTCTTTAATTAGATTGTTAACCAATGCCCTACGGCATTCGTTAACATGACCCATAAATGCCTAAGAACACCCATTAATTGAACAAGTTGTGATTGTGCCATAGTACAACCACGTTACTTGCTCAACTTTTATTTATTTATTAGTATTATTTTTAACTCTTATCCTTTTTGTTTATAATTAGCTTTAAAGCATATGCAAGGCACGTATAAACTCAAAAACCATAACTTGGAAAATTAAACTATTTGTTGTTCATGTTATACATAATCACAAAAATAAAATATTTGAGTATTACGTTTTGTTTATATATATATATATAGACAAAACTTATACACAGTACTTAAGTGCTATTTCTTAAGTTCTCTTCTTAAGATTTAGTCATGTATTGCATGTTCTTTACACTTTAATTACATATGTCAAATTTTGTGTCAATTAGATGTTATTTACTATATGATCTATAAGATTATATTTTATACATATTTTAAATTACAAAAAATAGCAATTTAAACAATTTATTGATAACGTAGCTATTGATCTTTAATTTTCTAGAAATTTTGCAGGCATGGAAGATATAAGAAGAAAATGTAATCCAATGGTGAATTTGTCAAAATTTCACCTTCAATAAAAAAGATATTGAATAAGGTTGTAGTCTTAAACTATAATCAATTTTGTAGGTAAATTTTGTCCAATAAAAATTATGTCAACTAGTTTTTTTAATAGATATGATGAAATTCAACTTATGGCAATGAGAGATTTTACTAGTTGAGCTATGTGAAACTTATAAATCATGTCAATCATAATCCATATAAATATGATGATGCACTAATCACAACTTGCTACATAAGATATTGTGAAAAAAATTATAACATCAAAGTATATGTAATATTGTTAAACTAATATCCCTTTCGGGAGGTTGGAAGTGGTGAGTCCCTATCGTGTAGTCATTGGTGTGTGGTAACTTATTTGTTCTTAATAAGTGAGTCCTAGGCCATGTGTACCATCCTACTTTACTTAAAAATTTAATACATGGGTCCCTACTCATTAGAGAGATGTCTCCCCAATATCCATTGAATGGTAAAAGACATTTTAGATACCCAGTAACAAGTTGTGGTTGTGGCACTTTTCTATAAAATAAAGAGTTGGCATAACAACCTATCTTAATGCTATGAACTATTTTGCTTGGTATCAAAGAAAAAAAGAAAAAAAAGAAAGAAAACCACATTACTTTCTCAACCTTTTTTAGGATGAATTCTTAACTTTTTATTTTATTAGTTTTAAAGTATGTGCAAGACACATAAATCATAATTAGAAAAAAAATTATTACAAAAAATATTACGACTATATTACATCCTCCTTTAATTTAAAATTAATTTTCTATATATCATTTAAAATTAAGATGGATTAAAAGAAAAAAAATAAGACCAATAATTTCTTCACAACAAAATTAATTTTAAAGAATTTTTGCTAAATGGATGCTAAAAGAAAAAAAAAATATTTTATAATATATGCATTTTAAAGTAATTGCTTATCATCATATCTCTACCAAAGCAAATTAAGTAACCACAAAGGAACTCAAACAAAACTTATATAGTCGAAAATATAAAATATCACTATTATGTATGTTTGGGAACAAATTTTTTTTTTTTAAACATTTTTTATGAATAATATATTATCTTATATGCTTATGTAAAAGTTTTTTTTTTTTATTTTTTATTTTTCTTAGGCATAACTATGCTTTAAGTCATGTCCAGGCACACATTGCTAGATAAAATTACCACCAATATATAATGATATAGAAGAAAAAGAGGAAAAAAAAAATTGTAAAGAGAGAAAATATGTGAAGAAAGGAAAAGAAAAGTGAATAACAAAGGAAAATAATTTTCTTAAAAAAACAAACAAACTATTTATTTTTCTAAAATAGTTAGACATTGTATTGTAGCTTTGATATGTACTTAGTTTTGTTTTTAAATAATTCTCAAATAAAAAAAAATTTGTTTTTTAATATAAAAACAAAGACTGTTTTTTTTAATTTGATCAATAGTTAGGGTGGAAAGATTTGAGCCATTTACATCTTCATGCAAAATACTAGGAAGCGCTAGTTGAATTATAGGAATCTTGGCAAAAAATAAAGACATTTAAGATGTGACATCTTAAATTGTATGGATTGGATTATTTGAATTCGATTTTGTTGTGTGGGTATATATTGAGTTTTATATGGGTCATATTTATTATGTGGATCTTGGATTTATAAATGATTACAAGGAACCCTAATTGCAATTTGACTAGTTCTTTTGGATTATAAACACAAATTTGATTAGCACTTTTCCTTAAATCATTATATAAGATCACCTCTATGATTGTAAAGCTATTTTTCTCTTTTCTCATTTATCTTCATTATTATTGTCCAAATTGAAATTTTAGTGTGTTCAGTAAAAATAAAAAATAAAAGTTGAAATTATGGTGCTATTCAGTCCTCTTAAAAGACCACGTCATCAATATCCAGTAGTCCTTCAATCCAGCTAATATTCTGCCATTTGCCAAAAGTAATTGACAAAGCATCCTAGTAATTTGACAAAAAAAAAAAAAAAAAAAAAACTCCATCACCGGTGATATCCATTGAAGCCTGAAATTTTATTCGAACTCAGCGATTGTGGCAGATCCAATAATATGACGTACTCTGTAAAGATTAAAATAAAAATTTTAAGATTTTGTAGAAACTTTAAGATGTCAAAATTCTTGGGCAACACATCTATGTGACCAAACTCATCATAATCTTACCTAGTAGATCTTTATCTTCCTATTGAAACAGAAACGCCTCTGCGCTCTTTGGCTGTTAAATATCTCTTACACTAGTGTGGTTTTACCCATGCTACCCAATCCAAAAATCCCAATTGTTAAAAATCCAACCTTCTAAACAGGTCCTTCTCGGTCATGCCAGATATGAGAAATCTGAATTGGGTCCAGTGCTTTCTCTCGTGAATCTTTTGGGCATTCTCGTGTACTACTTTTCCTCTTGCATGACAGCGATATTCCTACTGAAAAAATTAATCAGGCTGTTCATTCTTGATGAATCTGCTACTGTTAACAGAAGGCCTTGATCAAAAAATGATTAAGGAATATTGCGGGTGAAGACAACGTTTTGTCAATCAGAATTCAGAACTGCTTGTAACCAAGTTGGGGTATTAAAATGGTGTTAATGTATTGATTTGTCCACTACATGTAGTCAATATTCAGCATGCCCCTGGTTAAAGGGCACCCCCACCTACAATTGATGGATAGCCCACACATCGCACTTGTTTGCTGTAGGCGAACTGCGAGCAAGTACTTGTTTCTTTAATTCTTAAGTGACTAGGATGCTTAGTAAATTAATTTTGACACGTGGTATAATATTATTGGAATGGAGAATGGAGCACCGCTATTATTGGAATGGAGCACTGCTGAACATTAATGATGTTGCCCATCAAGAGTACTTACAGTTTCTATCTATCAGCTTCTTATAGCGACAAGGAGGGAGGAGGGTCTAATGATAGGAAGGGACCACCTCAATAATATTATCAACGATAACCCTATTCGGTGGCAGGATGTAACTTCAATATAAATTTCTTCTGTCCTTCGTTATATTTCTCCATCCGGTGGTCAGGGCCGGCTGGATAGGTAAAACAATTGATACAAATGTCTAAAGTCTCAAATAAAACAAGTCCCCTACTTATTAAAAAAATTTATATATAATATATTTATCTATATATTTTAATTTAAAAAATTTTAAGCATGTTTACTGGTCAATAAAATGTATTAAAAAGGTCCATTGTATCCTAAAATGCAAAAGATTAAAAAGGAAAAACTAAAAATAGACAAACTTCAACTAACAAAATTAAATTGTAGGTGACAAATTTATTAACTCATTCTTGAAATATGCTAAAATCAAAATTAATAACAGACAAATTCATTAATAATTCAACGTAATTGTCTTGAAATATGCTAAATTAGAGATTATAAATTTCAAAAATAAAAGAAAACCTCTCATCTCTTTATCTCTCTGCCTATCCATCAGTATTCTTACGGTCTTACCTTTCTTTTCTTCATCTTCATCTTGATTCTTGATCTTTTTTCATAAACTTAGTTAGTTTAGCTTAAAATTTCTCTTTGTTAAGTCCAAGCTCCAGTGTACCTGTCTACAGTCACAGGTATTCTTCTTCAGTCTCCCCCTCTTTTTCTTTGTCTTTCTGAAAATGAAGACTCATAGTCTTCTTCTTTTTTTTTTTTTTTAACGAGGAACAAGACTCATAGTCTTCTAGACTTCTATTTATTTCACTTAAATTATATATATATTATATATATGTTTTTTGTTTTTTGTTTTTTTTTTTTTGTTTCACACTTTCATTGCTGCACTGCACAATTGTTTGATGAGATGGGACACGTTTTTTGCAGCTATGAAAGCTTTTCTGTTCTACCTCTCTTTGGACCTCTGCCATGATAATTGATAGGACACATTTTTTCTTTAAAACTTAGCCATAGGATGATAGGAGTAGTGGAGTAGCTGACAGTTTCTCACTTTTTTTTTAATCTGACACTTTATCTATTATTATAAATTATTATATCAATTAATAATTTGATGTGTATCATGTCAACTCATTTATATTATAGTGACACTAATTTATTAAATCATATATTAAATTATTTTTATTTGTGCAAGTTTAAACTTTAAATTGGTCATGGCTTTAAGGTCTACCGTGTCACAAGAAAGATTAAGTGAATTAGCTATATTATCAAGTAAAAAAGAAATGTTAGAAGAACTTAAATACAAAAACTTAATTAGTCATTTTGCATCTCAAAATGCAAGAAAAATAAATTCTAAATAAAAAAAAAGTCAATATATATATATATATATATATTATTTGATTAATATTTAATTATAAGAAGACCTCATTTAAAATTTTTGCCTAAGGCCCCAAAAGTTGTTGAGCCAGCCCTGCCGGTGGTTGGATGTAACTTCAATATAAATTTCTTCTATTCTTCATTATATTTCATAAAAATTATAGGACCACATAAAAATCACAGCTTTTATTAATTATAGATGTTCACGTGACAAATTATAAATAGTGTAGAAAAGTGATAGGTCTACCTTATAAGTTTACACAATGTAAAATAAGAATTTTCCTAATTTCAAAACACTACTGAAATATAAAGATTAAATTGTAATTTAGCCAAACACTTTTTCAAGTTATTTTCTATAGGAACTTATCGTCAGTGCTCTAAATTTCTAATATAAATATAACATTCTAGCTAATCTTTTAACGCCACAAATCTGCGACTAAACTGTTGTCAAATTAAAATGGAGCTAACGGAAGGATTAGAGCCTGCGAGTCCTAATGCACAATACTTCAACAGCTCTGTGTTGTCAATATCTATTATTGGTGTCATGCAAAGTGAGGTACCAATTGAAACCAACGAAGCGCGTGCCATATCATTGCTCAATGATTTGTTCCTGCCCATCAATACACGCTTCTCCTCCATCATGGTGATGTTATCTACTTTTCTCAATATTGTTTTTCTAGGAAAATAATATGATTCTATCTTCTTTTTCCTCTTTTATGAAATACACAAACATAAATGCATGGAAGGTTAAATGGGTATTCAGATGCTGCTTGCTTCTTAAGGTTCTTAGAGCATCTCCAATAGAGTATGCATAGCCAAAATATAGAAAATAAAACTGGGAAAAATAGGAAAAGAGAGCTCCAACAGTCTCTCTAAAACTCAAAAAAAAATTTTTTGCTCATAAACAATAGCTCATCAAGTCTGACGGGCTACTGTAGATTAGCAATTGATTTTTTTTCATTAAAAAATTCCAGCACTTAATATTTTATCACTTCTTTATCTTTCTTCTTTGATTTGTTTCTTCTCACAAAACAATTCTTGCTCTCACAAAACTGATTTAATTTAAACAACAAATCTAAAATCAAAACAATAACAAATCAAGAACAGAAAAAAAAAATAGAACAATAATAAAAGATCAAGAAAAAAAAAATAGAGACATATGTGTGTGGTGGAGCAGCAACAGTGAGGAGGAGGAGCAGCGGTGGCGGTGTGGTGGAACAAGGGCGATTTCTCCTTTCTCTCCATGCGTGTCTATGTTTGTTTGAAGATAATGGTAGAAAAAAAAAATAAAAAGAGTAGAAAATGAGAGAGTTAGAGAAAGAAATAGAGAGGGAGGTTCTGGAAGTGGAAAGTAGAGAAAAAAAAAAAAAAAAAAAAGGAGAGGATGAGATATATGGGTATACGTGTGTGGTGCAAAAAAAACAAGAGAAAAAAAAAAAAAAAAGGAAACATATGGATGAAAGAATGGAAATACTACACAATATTTTTAAATATTTTCACAATAAATTTTAAGTAACATATTGTTATTAGCTAATATTGGTGAGTAAAAATATAATTTTAGTGATGGGTTCAAATTAGAATTAGTAACAACTTTTCATATAAGATTTTGTTAGAATTCTTGTGAAAGTATTGCGAAAAATGTTGTAAATATAACACTTTTCATTGAAAAATATAATTGTTGGGAATAAATATAGAAAGAATAAATGATGATAAAAGAATGAATGAAGAAATAATATTTAAATGAGATAGAGAATGGGATAGAGAATTTGTTGGAAAGTGTATTTAAAAAAGTGAATAGTTAAAGGTAAAAATCACTGTTCATTCTCCAAACAGTACAAAAATTTGGAAAATCTACTAGAGATGCTCTTACGTTAATCCATTTAAAACTGGCACTAAGTAGTGAGAATTTGTGAACAGGTTAAGGATAGAAAAGGTGAGAAACAATGGAAAAGGGTTGAGGTGAAGCTTGAAGAGCACGTTCATTTTCCAATTTTCCCTACTGGCTTGTTACCCACATCATATGATGAATATCTTGAAGATTATATGTCAAACATTGCAATGGAGCATTTTTCACAAAACAAACCACTATGGGAAATTCACATAGTTAAATATCCAACAAGCAATGCAGCTGGTACTACCATATTCAAGCTTCACCATGCGCTTGGTGATGGCTACTCTCTCATGGGTGCACTTCTTTCTTGTCTTCAAAGGGCTGATAATCCTTCTCTTCCCTTAACATTTCCTTCTCACCAACGCTCAGAGCCAGAAAGTGGCAGAGAAAGTGTTTGTGGAAGAGTGTCTCAACTTTGTTCCTTCATCTTTTACTCTGTATCTGATTTTTTTTGGAGCATGTTAAAGAGTACATTGGTCGAAGATGATCGAACACCGATAAGGTCTGGGGCTGAAGGAGTCGAATGTCAGCCAATCGTGGTATCAAACATGATATTCTCTATGGATTGTATCAAACACATTAAGGCCAAGCTTGGAGTGGTATGATCAGCATATTTTATTACAAATTAGCTAATTATTTCAATTTCATATCGTTTTTCTAGTAACTAATGACCTAATATGCCTATTAAATGTGATCATAGGATGAAAGCATTTTTGCTAAAACATCAAGAGTAATGCTACAGTCACAAACTATTTTACAATATTTTTTACAAAATGTTAATGTAGCCAACCTTTTATTAGTTTTTGTCTAGACCCACCGTTAATATCACTTTTTCATTTACCAACAATTACTCACCACATCAACATTTTGTAAAAAAATTTGTAAAATAGTTTGTATCTCTAGCATTATCCAAACATCATTGATATGTTTGTTGATTGTATTCCATACTTTTCTCTTTTTACTAGTGACGTGTGTATATCTCAATATATAAAAAAGATTTGAAAAGTTAGGTGTAGGGACTCAATTTGAGTTGAATGTTAGGTTTCCGGCCCAACAAGCCCAAACAATACATTTATAGAGAGTGGGCTGAAAGGCTTAGGTGCTGGCCGTTGATCACCATGGCCAAACTTATATTAGAAAATGGCTATGTGTTTTCTTACAAATGAGGGATTGCTCCTCGGACTGCGGCCGAGGAGGCCTTTTCTTTTCCCCCCCATCCCCCCCCCCCATTCTTTTGGGGTTACTAACTCTTCTTTTATAGTTTTCATCTTCCTATCTTCTGCTGCCATCTGTTGATCATCTATTCGCTTTTCTTCTGGTTGTCCGTCCCATCAGAGGCCTTATCGGTACTCAAGTGGCTCGCTCTAACCATTGGAATTACGACCTCACCCTCTCTCCTTCTAAGGTACCACTCTCCTTCCTCACAGTACTTCAAATTCACATTATTGGGTATCCCATACTTAGCCATGAATTGGTTCATCATCTCGTCGGACTCGACCAACTTCTTAAACTTACCCATTCCCAAAAGACAACTACAAGCTCTAAAAAGAAAAGGAAAAGTGAAAACAGGGAAATTTGGGTCACTAGACAAAGAAAACTTACAGAGGTATGACGATACTCTTCAGATAGTGTGCCAGTCGAGTCAAGTTCAAACTATGTGCATCAACGATGGTAATCGTGAAAATAATGGAACCAGGCAAGTCAAACAGCATTTATACTCTCCCTTAATTTCTCCAAAAGAAACCGCTTGCTCATAAAGGCGGGGGATCATGCCATTAAAGTGGGAAACGTGGTGCCGCCATACTTTAATGAGGGCACTCAGTAAGTCTCGAAATGCTAAAAGCGCGCATCGGGCAGTCAAGAAGCCGCCAGCATCAGTATAAACTGAAGTGAGGCCATTCGTCCAGTGAGTCCGCATGTATCAAAACCCTCCTCCCCGTTCGAGAGAACGTGCAGCAGAATTTTGAGGGGCTATTGTGGGGCCCGTGGGCCTGATAACCTCGGCCCATCATATAGCAAGCCCGAGGCCCATGCCGAGGAGTGCAAGCTATTTCTGAGGAGAAGGGGGGGAAGCCTACTTTCCTAGGACCAGGCCAAGGATACCTTGTCCTCGGCCTGACAAGGGTGGTTTTGGGGAGAGTTTAACCCCAAAGTAAGTTGTCACCATCGCATTGAATGCACTCAACTAACCCCCCTGGCCGCATTAATGGGGAGGTAACCATTTGACAGGATAACGCTGGTTAGAGCGAGCCACTTGAGTACCGNTGGTTTAGTGTCATAATTTTCCATGTATAACTGAATTTTCTATTATACTTTTCATTAGTTCACACATCACAAAATGTCATAGAGTTACCAATCACAATATATGTAGTGATAAGTACTATACATAATATAATTCAATTGCGAACGTAGTATATTAATTTTGTTTATAGGCTTACCAAATTTGAGAAAAAAAACGTTTGACCATTGAGAAGAATTCAGTATATAAATAGAGAGTGCGGAACAAGATAGTGTCAATTAGAAATAGGATGAAAGAATAAGAAGAAACTGAAGAAATATTGTGAGTTTTCAGTTAGAGGATATAATGTTATTAGAATTTTTCCTTATGCATTCCACTATGCTGAGAAAGGGAAGAGAGGAACAAATGAAATAGGAAGTTTTTTTAGGAAGTTGTAATTGTTTCTCCGTGGGTTTATTTATTTATTTATTTTTTTTTGAAGTGATGGGGTAGTTTTCTTTTATATAGAATGTGAGATAGTTGTATTTTTGATAGAAGCACGGGGTCTTTTTTTATAGACATGGGGTAGGTTTTTTTTTTTTTTTTTTGATAGGAGTGTGAGGTATTTATTTATTTATTTATTTTTACGGAACATGGAGTATCTTTTTTTTGGAATTTGGGTAGTTATCTCGTAAGGAGTTTTTACTCTGTAAATTTTTATTTTTAATTTTGGGTTGACTTACCTTCAATATTTTTTTAACTGGACATATTATTTTGTTTTAAATATACAATGGCAAGTAGTAATGAGTTTTAATCTCCAACTTTTATTTAGTTAGTGGATGATGTGACAGTCTCTTATTAAAACAAAAAGGAGATTCATTTTAAAAAAGTACTGGAGGTAAACCAAACCCTTTAATTTGTCTATTTATAATTTTAATCTCATTCTTATGTTTTAGAATAATGATAAATTAATTAAATCAAGGATATTTTTGGATGTAAAAAAGGTAATACCTAATGTGGGGCCCGTGGGCCTGATAACCTCGGCCCATCATATAGCAAGCCCGGAGGCCCATGCCGAGGAGTGCAAGCTATTTCTGAGGAGAAGGGGGGGAAGCCTACTTTCCTAGGACCAGGCCAGGATACCTTGTCCTCGGCCTGACAAGGGTGGTTTTGGGAGAGTTTAACCCCAAAGTAAGTTAAAAAAAAAAAAAAAACTCGCACATGTGATGAGACTAGTATATATATAAAAGAAATGTTTATTTAAATTTCTCAGCATGATAATAATATGAATAAACTTGTTTTTTTTCTTTCTTTTTTTTTAATTCATTTAGTTAAAAATAAATCTCATATATGATTATTTTAAGGAAAAAAAATCACATATGTGATTTATTACATAATATGTGATAAATTACATATAAGACATGAATCTTAGCCTTTGCCCCTTCCCTATAGGAACTTTGTACTTGTAGAGTGATTATCATGGTAAGGGAGCATAGTTGTTTACGTGTAACTTAATAACTAAGCATTTGTATGAATATTAATGAATAGGTAAAAAAACTTAATCTTAATTCTTATTTTTGCGTATAAAGATTTGAAAGAAAAAAATTAACCAAATAGCTCATAAAAAATTCAAACTTATTTAAGAATTACCAAATCTTAACATACTATAAAGCTTAAATTGATAATATTGAACTCACCTTGAACTCTTTTGATACTTTTGATAACTTCCCTTTTTCCTTTTATTAAAGAATTTGATGCTCCTGCCCATCTCGTGATCCATTGGTTTCTTTTTTAATTTGACTGGATCGGTGCCCATCTCTAGTCTTCCAGTCTCTGTGGCCAAAGGTTTAGAAAGAGATTATTTCGGCCCCCTAGCTTATTCTCATTTGTTGGTCCAAAAACAATAGTACTCTTTCATTAAATAAAAACCCCTTATTGTCCACCCTAATAAATTATAGTCAAGGCAAATGAACCAGGTTAATTAGATTCAGGTCAAAACAGGTTATCCTTAATGGGTTGTAAGCGGGTTGGGTTGACCCTTATTTTTTTATAGAAAAAATAAATAAATGAACAAAAATAATAAAATACTTAAAAAAAACATTTAAAAAATAAAATGATTCTTGAATTTAAACAATTCGAAGTTCACCATTCACTAATGATATCATGATGTCATCACCATAAAAAATTAAAATAAAAAATTAATTTCATGATGCATCTCTCATTACTAATAAATGATGTCTCATTTGGAAGATCGCACATGTTATGAGTTAGATATTACAAACTTGGAGAAATTTTTCATTACCTTTCTACTTCTTTAATATGCACCAAATTTATCAATTAAGATAGCATCACTAATCCTCTTATTTCATGATGCGTGTCTCATTACTGATAAATGATGTCTCATTTGGAAGATCACACATGTTATGAGTTAGATATTACAAAATAGGGGAAAAATAATTCATTACCTTTCTGCTTCTTTCATGGGTAATTATTAAGTATTCCCGGAATATCATAAATGCGTACTCCTCCTCTCACATAACTGTAGGCTTCACTAATTAAACTTATGGTGGAGACTCACAATTAATGTGAGAGAGAGAAGTACGCATTTATGGTACTCTCGAAGTATTTAATAATTTTCCATTTTTCATATGTACCAAATTTATCAATCAAGATAGCATCACTAATCCTCTTATTTCATATATGTACCTTGCCCTATATCACTATTTATAGTCTACATATAACATATATTATATGCACACATACTTGCAGTAACATTAAACATTATCAGCTAATAAGCACCCCTTTTTGCTCTACCATGCATATGTATTCAAAGGCCAATGGTTTTAAACACTAGATGTTTGAGGTCATGTGATATTAAAAATAATAATAATAAATTTGTTTTAAAAATGGGTCGAGCCACAAGTGAAATGAGTTGGCCCAAACCAGTCCATAGAAAAGGCCAGGTCACGCATCAACCTATTTTTACTTTAGGTCAAAAATTTCAACTTTGAGTTGGGTCCAACTTTTCTATGTCTAATAAATTAGGTGAGCAAGGGAGAAATTTCAAAGGTGGCATTGCCCCAAAAGTAGACTTATAAAAAATTCCTAGGTTTAGTTCTCCTACAACCCTAGTTTTAGCATCCAAAATATTGAAAATAGTAATTACCCTCTTAGCCACCATGCCAACTTCACCTTCATGACAATATGTTGACAATGACGCCTTTAAATCGGAAGCAAGATAAGGGTTGATTGGGAAAATTAGACCTGTTAACCCATCTTCACCCACACACAAAGAATAGATAGGTATGGATAATAGGAACAATAAACTGTTTTAGTCAGATCTAATTCTAACTTTGTACCCAATTTTGACCCGATCTGTTAGCAAAGTATTTAATATACTATATATAATAGTAGAAGCTTTTTCTTACAATTAAGGTCATGCTACCACATAGGAAAACTGCCCAACTAAAATTTTACCACGTAAAACTTAAAAAGCAAAACATTATTCTGTTTGGCAATGCTACAACACCATTTAAAAGCCTCTCATTACAAAAAAAAAAAAAAAAAATCATCCAAAATATTGAAAATAGTAATTACCCTCTTAGCCACCATGCCATCTTCACCTTCATGACAATATGTTGACGCCTTTAAATCGGAAGCAAGATAAGGGTTGATTGGGAAAATTAGACCTGTTAACCCATCTTCACCCCCACACAAAGAATAGAGAGGTATGGATAATAGGAACAATAAACTATTTTAGTCAAATCTAATTCTAACTTTGTACCCAATTTTGACACGATTTGTTAAATATACTATATATAATAGTAGAAGCTTTTTCTTACAATTAAGTTCATGCTGCCACATAGAAAAACTGCCCATCTAAAATTCTGCCACGTAACTTAAAAAGCGAAACATCATTCTGTTTGGCATTGCTACAACACTGTTTAAAAGCCTCTCATTATAAATAAAAAAATTTAATATAAATTTAAGAGTCCTAGGGTCACAAAAATTTACCACACTCTTAAATTTTCCCACCACCTCACACATGGGTTATTAAAAAAAAAATTGTAGATTATAATGGGCCAACTATGAGATCATAGACAAATTAGGGCATTGTGAATTTATGTTGTGTTAGGTCTAGGAATTAGAGGCAACTGATAGGTATCATGATTGCCAAAATTCTCATATCAAATCATCACAATGCTATATCATCCATTAAGCCAAATGACATGCCAATGTTCAAATTTCAAATCCTAAGTAAATCATGGAGAAAATCTTTCACACGAAGAGATTAAATAGAAGGAAAACTATGAAAGAAAGGTATGATAACTACTAGTAAGCCTAATCAAAATATACACGTCTTTCACCAGTTTACTTTTGGTAGCCTTCAAGGTCTTTATACTTTATTTCTTAGGTGTCCGCAGATTGGTGTCAACCTTGTGATCATTTGCATCATTAGGCACAAAAGTTTGATATTACTTTTTTCCCTTATGAATTTAGTTGACTCAAAAAAAAAAAAAAAAACCTTTATGCGGATATCATTTTGTATATATATCGTCCAAATTTATTATTCTTGATCTTCATATAGTTTGTTGAAATATTTATAGACTTAGTTTTTTAATGTAATTATTTTTTTTGTGATACAATGAATTTTGTTAATTTTTATTATATTTTTTAATAAGTATGAAGATTAATTTGTTATAAAAATCTATAGAAAATGCACAATTAATTTTCAAAATTATAGTAAAATTATTGTTTGACCAAATTTTATTTTCTCGAGTGTAGACAGTAAATGATGTAATTACTGGAATAATTTTCCTTGGCACCCGGTTGTACATGCAAGAGATTAGCAATAAATCAACTAAATCGCATTCCACAGCATTAGTATTGCTCAACACTAGAACAATGAGTGGCTACAAGTCAATTGAGGAGATGATTAAACCTAACTCAAAGGTGCCATGGGGGAACCAATTCGCCTTCTTGCATGTACCAATGCCAGAGCTTAAGGACCATAAATCTTCAAACCCACTTGACTTTGTTTTGGAAACAAGCAAGATAATCAAGAAGAAGAAAAGTTCATTCGGTGTTTATCTCACTGGTAGGCTTTTGGAGATTGTGAAGAAACTTAGAGGTCCTGAGGTATATTCATGATCTTATTCATCACCCATAATTCACTATTTCTACCTTCAATCATTTGATAATTTTCAAAACAATTATGTTGGTTTTTTTTTTTCTTTTCTCTTTCTTTTTTGCTATTTCTACCTCCAATCATTTGATAATTTTCAAATCAATTATGTTGGTTTTTTTTTTTCTTTAAAAAAAAAAATTTAAAACCCTACTTATATATATATATATATATATTGAGCAACAGAATTCTTGGCATACTTAGTTTAATAGTTAATAGTTAATACTTGTTGCTTATAACATTTGATATTAATGTCATGCTTTTCTATCACATTACTAAAAATGTCAATTAGTTTTTCTTTTCTTGAATAAAAATGGATAGAAAAAGGGTGGGAGGGGTGAAAGGGGATTGTATTCGGTATATAGTATATACCTTATAAGCCAACCAAATAATCTTGGATTGGTGCCTCTATTTTGATATCCGAAACTTATTTAATTCTTTTGAAGCAATTTCTTCACATTGCAAAGCCGCCAAATATTAATCAATATTAGAGTAATTACAATTTATCACCATGAACTCTCAAAATACATGACTAATCTTAAACTATAACTTGTGTTTTGCTTTGCACTTTATCGTTAATTAATTAGGCTATTAGCTTGGATTGATAAATATGTCACGTGCAACTCATGTAACTGCTGCATACGTGGCACCACATGAACAAATCGAATTGACCCTCTTTAATCCGTTTAAAACAAAAGTTACGTGGCAAAATATGAGTTAAATTTGTTAAATAATTTTATTTTAAATGATTAATGAGGGGAAATTTGGTATGTTTATGTGATGTCATGCATGCAGAGTTCACATGAGTCACACTTGACATGTTTTTCAATCTAATTTAATAGTCCAATAGATGATATGGTTCAAATTTAACCATTTAGGATGGTAATCATGCATTTTGAAAATTTAGAGTCATAAATGTAAGTAAGGGTATAGTTTATATTGGTAAAGTGTAATTTTATTTTAATGTTATACAATTTTTGTCTTAAAAAATTATTGAAAAAAAAAATCTTATATACATATAGCAAAAATTAAGAGAAAATCCAATTAGAATTTAAATTAAAATTTAATTTTGTGTCATATGTCTCATCTAAACTTTTTAATTTTTATGCCAAGTACAATAAGTTCAATATAAATGAACTTTAAGAAACTCAATCACATATCTAAAATTAAAAAAAGAGAGAATTGGAAAAATTATGCTTTTCAATTTCATTTGTTTGTCTAGTTAAAAGTAACTCAAATTAATCAACTTTTTACATAATACTATAAACAACCATCATTTATTATATATATCTTGTGTGTGTGTGTTGCGCCCGGGGGGTGATAAAGTGTTTTTTGTTTTTAATCTTACATTTTCATGTACACGATTCTAAAGTAGTTGAATTTATTTTTTAATACATACTCTATAAGATCTTTTGGGCATTCTTATACTACTGTAGGCAGCCGCTAGATTCGTCCATGGGACAATATGGAACTCCAGTTTGTCAATTTCGAATGTGATCGGGCCAGTGGAACAAGTGTCTTTGGATAATCATCCGATTAAAGGTCTATACTTCATGGTTTTAGGTGTACCTCAGGTAAAAATGTAAAATTAAAATTGTTATTATATAGAGAAATGCTACTTCTATAACATTTTCACAATATTTTCACAACAAATTTTAGGTGGTAGATTACTATTGGTTGTTATGAGTAGAAAAAAAAAGTAATTTAAGTTATAAATTCAAATTAGAACTAATAACAGCTTACCACTTATAATTTTTTGTAAAAATATTATGGAAATAGCACTCATCTATTGTATATACTATATACCACCTAGTTTGCCTAAAACAAATAAATATATTTTATAAAGATTTTTCGTTAAAAATAAAATTTCAAATTCCACCTTCTTGTAGTTTTTTTTTTTTTTTTTTTTTTTTTTTTTTTCTTTGGTGTTCTTTTTTTTTTTTTTTTTTTGGGTCTTTACAGTGGAAAGTACAGAACGAATTAACAAGCATGATTTATGATTTAATGTGAAAAAATTCCTCAAATTCAATCACCTTTACGAATAATTATAGAACACCTTGCTTTCAATTAGATCCACCATATTTTATGACCCACTGTAACATTTTTTTTTTTTTTTTAAATGGATTTGCAGAGCCTTATTATAACATTAGTAAGTTATATGGGAAACCTGAGGATTAGCGCCGTAATGGAGAAAGGATTCATGGATCCCCAAAGATTCAAGTCATGCGTGGAAAATGCCTTCGAGAAAATTCTCAAAGCTGCTGATGATGAAATTCCTATTTAAACAAAGATGTTTTTTTTTTTTTAATCAATAAATTGAATTGTTCATTCATAATATTGATTTTCTATCGATAAATAAGTCAGTACAATTTATATATGATTGTTCCTATTTTCTTTCATTCTCCATGTAAAACTGTGTGTCGGTAGATGGGTTTTATACTTCTAGTTTTAATGCATCCTGCATTATTGGGCTTAATATTTATTATCATGATGCCAAGTCTATTTCTATTTTATTTATTATTTGGTGTAATACATACATACATACATACATATATATATATATATATTAAATTGACCTGGATCGAAAGGGACTATTTACACCCTCCAATGACATGATGCCACCTCATATTTTTATACATTAAAACAATAAACTTAACAAACACAATCGCCCCTCACAAATATCAAACCAAGAGCGGTTGTTAACGTAGTAACGTTATTTAAATATTTTGAAAATATATATGGATTAAAAAGTATTGTGAATATACGTGATGTTTAAACAACAAAACTAAACAGGCCCCAAATCTTCAGAAATCAAAACCCGAAATAACCGTCATAATCTGGAAGTACCACCAAGAAACCAGACAGAACCGGGTGGTTGTGCTCAATGCCTCACCTGAAAGCACAAACCCAAAGCCCCTCCCTTCGCCTCTGGTTGTCTGCCACTTTCTTCTCCTTAGCAAATGGCAACCAAAACATTGTCTGATATATAATTCTTTATCAAACCCACTTTCCATTATCTCTGGATTCTTGTGGCTTTTTTATTTATTTTTTATAGCGTGTTTAAATGCTATTTAAAAAAAAAAAAAAAACTCTTGGATGGGTTAGGTAGATTCGCATGGCTAGTGTGAAAGTGAAACAAAAGCCATTCGATTTCATTTTTTTTTCCTGCTAATGCTGAAGCCATCCTTCTCCTTGTTGATGTTGGCCATTTTTCTAAGTCTCAGTTACTTGGAGTTCCTATTTACAAATCTCCAACAACTTCTTGGACTTGGAGTTCCTGTTTTTCTGCAAATTTTGGGTTTTTTTTTTTTTTTTTAATTAAATTTGGTATTTTTGAGGGAGTGGTAGCGTGTGTTAACATTTATTGATTTTTGGGTTAAAAAATTTCAACTTCAACAGTCCACACTTCAATGAAAATCTGAACAAAGTCTCATCTCCGTTCATTGTCTGGTAGCCAATAGCCAAGAAAACCAAAAGGAAAATGCTCATCTTCTTCACAAAGAATCCCAAAATAAAACCCAATGGCCTTGATTCAACCACATCGGCCTAGAACCTAACCTCCACCACAAAATTGCCATGAACCACCACATCAAACTCCAAATACTCATGTCAGCCAAACCCAAACCCAAAATCTAGTCAACCCAATTGCCATTAACTCATTGAAAATTGCTGACCCACGACCAAGGCCGGCCCAACAAAATTTGGGGCCTAAGGCAAAAATTTTATATGGGGCCTTTTTATATGTAAACATTAATTAAATAAAATTATATAATACTAATTAAATTAAGATTAATTTGATGTAAATATAGAAATTGATAAATAATACTAGCTCAACAAAGGTTAATTTCAAATAGAAGATTGAATATTATCGTTGAATCAAAAGAAACTTACTTTAACTTGGATATATGACTATGCATAATTAAGTACAGTTCTAATCTAAATTTTAATTTTATATATTCTTTTTAAGAGAAAGAGATAGATAGATTTATTTGGTGTGTGGCTTAGTAGGAAATTAATCATCATTGGTGATTTATCACATTTGCAGCATTTTATTGGAAACATCTTAGGGTTTCGATTGGGTTAAATTTTTATTGGTCTCCTATTTTAAAAGCCATGTTAGAAATGAAAAAGAAAAATACTAAAAATACTACAAAATATTCACAATAAATGTGATTATGACTGTAATTGATGAATTTCAACAACTTAATTTATTTGTGTTTGAATTACTTTTTTATGTGATTGGTGATATGTCAGTTAAATCTATAATAAAATTTGTGGTATTTTTAGCATCGCTCTTAAAAAAAAGTATCAATTATTTAAAAAATGATATATTTTTATAAAATTTTGGGCTTTTTACTAAAGGAGATGGAGCATTTTTTTAGTAGGGAAATTTTTTATTTGTTGTGGGGCCTTAGGCCTAGGCCTTGAGCCGGCACTGCCCACGACCACAAGAACTTCATCACCAAAATAGAAAGATGATCGAGGAAGAGATGAGAGAAATAAGATAAGAGAAAATATATATATACTGAAAGAAAGAGAGAGATTCAAGCGTGAGATTAGATCCAAAGAAAAAGAAATAGAAATGAGAATGAAAGAAAGAGTCAGCTAAGAAAGAGAAGACATTGACCACGTGAGAGAGAAAGTCGTGTAAAATTTGGGAATAAGAGAAATTATTAGGAAAATGCTGAAGCGGAGGTTTCTTATTTTCTTATTGAAAGGTCCTAAAATCCATGTTTTACACTTCGTCTAGACCAAATTTACACCCACTGGTTGCAACTTGTGCTATACATTGAAACCTATTTATTTGTGAGGTTGATTAAAATAATTTTATAAAATTTTAAATTGATTAAGAAACTATATCATTGCATGATATGCTCTTGTATAACTTCAATTTATGTTACAATTTGATGAAGAAGCCATTGCTTGAACATGCAATGACTCACAAAAAAATTTGCCAATTTCAAATAATGCAAAAAAATAATTCAAAAATTTAGATATTAAAACTTCTAAAAGACCAAAAAATACTAAAGAATCAGATAATTTACTGATTAGAAATTAAAAAAAAAAAAATATATATATATATATATATATGACTAAAATATAGAGAAATATGAGAGAAAGATGGGTTACATTCAATATATAACTATTCAAAAGAGAAATATAAGAAAAAGAAAAAAGTACATGAACCCATAAAGCAATAAGTTTTAAATTTTAATGGGTCTAAACTTTAAATGAAAACAAAATATATATGACTAAACAGTAAAGAAATATAAGAGAAATATGGTTACATTCAATATATATGACTATTCAAAAGAGAAATATAAGAAAAAGAAAAAAATACACGAACCCATAAAACAATAAGTTTTAAATTTTAATAAGTCTAAACTTTAAACGATGAAAAAAAAATCATATACAGTCATAGACGTATGGTTTGGTGATTCAAGTACGAAAATCACTTTTTAAAAAATACACGAAAAACCATAATATATAGATATATATATATATATATATTAACAAAGTAGAGTAGAAGAAAATAACAGAAGAATAACTCATATCTCTACTCGGCTTAAAAAAAATATTGAGGTTTGCACTACTTTTATAGTGTTCACGATTAACCTCGCCAATTTGGAGATAAATTATCAACATTTAAATTTGAGTTTAAGTTGGACTTGTTAGAGAGATAGAGTTTCACTCCTAGTTAAGTTTGGACTTTGGCTGTTGATATAGTTTTCAAAAAGTAATTTTGTTTTAAAAAAATGATAATGATGTGGCAAGCTTTAGAAAGGTCAATAAAAATTCAAAAATTTTGGTTATATATATATATGGTATAATATAATATAACGTAGGGTTTCTTTCAAAACACTATTGACTCAGTCTGGAACTAAAACTCATATTATATATGGCCATTATTATACCTTGTTCTAGTAGAATAAGGATTCTTGTTTTTCTTGGTCAGATTAGGTAGAGACGCAGAGTACATGAACTCAAAGTTTAGTTCCTTTTCACATGTGTAAACCACTTGTTAGATAAATTTTTTTCCGTTAAATGTCAAATAAATTTTTTTAATATTATTTTATTGGCCACGTCAATAAAATTATTAGAGAGATAGAGTTTCACTTCTTATTAAAGTTAGACTTTGGTTGTTGAAGTTAGACTTGTTTGAGAGATAGAGTTTCACTTCTTATTAAGTTTGGATTACATAAAAATAATTTTGTTTAAAAAAAATAATAATAATGAGTTTGAGTTTAAGTTGGACTTGTTAGAGAGATAGAGTTTTACTCATAGTTAAGTTTGGACTAATCAAAAATAATTTTATTTAAATAAAATGATAATTTTATTTAAATATTGTTCTAACGTGAAAAATTGTGAAAGTTTCAAAGGTTTCGGTTATATATATATATATAGATTAAGAGAAAGAGCCTGAAATGACGATAGAGAAAAAAAATGGAGAATGTGAGAGAGGAAAACGAATGATCCATGTTGTGATTGCCAACCTGTGCTATGCATAAGAAAATTCAGGAAATTTATTTTAATATATTATATGTTTTTTTTTTCCTTATTAAGCATTGATAAATCAATTTTGTATATTTGAACAAATAAATCAAGGTTTATAGTAACAATTTCCACATTAAAATTGCAATAATATAACATCAAAAACTTACATACAAATAAATACAAAAATAATTTTTTTATGCTTATATGGTTTCGGTTATATATATATATATATATATATAGATTAAGAGAAAGAGCCTGAAATGATGATAGAGAAAAAAAAAATGGAGAAAGTGAGAGAGGAAAATGAATGATACATGTTGTGATTGCCAACCTGTGCTATGCATAAGAAAATTCAGGAAATTTATTTTAATATATTATATGTTTTTTTTTCCTTATCAAGCATTAATAAATAAATTTTGTATATTTGAACAAATAAATCAAGGTTTATAGTAACAATTTCCACATTAAAATTGCAATAATATAACATCAAAAACTTACATACAAATAAATACAAAAATAATTTTTTTATGCTTATATGCTTCCACTTCTCAAGGTTGGAAATCTTCATTACTGTATACAATTGTATCTTTGTATGATGTAATCTCATTTTTAACCTCAAGGCAAAGTTAAATCATGGCCCCAAAGAGCAACATAAAGTTGTTTTCAGGCCCCTGGCAGTGTTCTTTCTTTTCCATGGTACCCTAGATCTCCCAAAAGTGCAGCTTATATGCCTTGAAAAAGAAAATAACTTACTAACTTCCTTGACAATAACAAAGACCACCACATAAAAATGTCCACTTAGCAAAATAAGAATCATATTATTTAGTTTCACTAATCCACAATTGAATTTAGTAACTCATATTAAAGATAACACCAAATACTTTAAATTACATACAGTCCATCATTTCCATCATGAAAATCAAAAGATATGAGCATGTGGTTTGAAAATCATCATCATCTAAAGCATTGCTATGTCAAATAAGAAAAAGAATATATCAAGCATTGAGCGCACACTTAACATGAAATGCAAAAACTTGGTCCTTTTTTAAATAATTTTTAAATAGTTAGGCATTGTATTGTAGCTTTGATATGTACTTAGTTTTGTTTTTAAATAATTCTCAAATAAATAAAATTTATTTTTTATATTGAAAGCTCGATTATGTTTAAACACAAGAGCTGTTCAAACCCTCAAATTAAAGATTACGACTCGCTTGATTTTACTTTAACTTAAACTAATGCGGAATAGAGTAAATGTGGGCGAACAAAAAATAAAACTACTCTAAGTCATATTTAGCAAAACACAGTAGTAAAATAAAAGCTAAAAGAGTAGAAAAGAAGAATGCAAACACAAAATAACACGCCAATGTGTTATCGAAGAAGAAACCGAAGTACTCGGCGTAAAACCTCTCCGCCGCCCTTCAAGCGGTAAATCGATCCACTAAACAATCAGTTGGGATACACAGATAGCAAGAGACCCTTCAAGCCTAATATACTCAGTGCACCTAAGCCCTCTGATTGGCCACAAATGTATTGACCCCTTGTAATTAAATTAATTAATTAATTAGCCAAGTTATTAATTAATCAATTTAACATGCAAACGCGTGGTAGCACAAACAAATCACCAATAAACTAATTATGCAGCGGAAAATAAATAATACGATGATTTGTTTACGAATGGAAAAAACCTGACGGCAAAAACCCTACAGGGTGATATTCAAGTCACCACTCCCGAAACTCTACTATTATCACAACAAGCGGTTACAAGTAAAGGAATCCCAAGTACCTTACCAACCTATAGTTGAACCTTTACCCCAATACCCAATTGGACTTGTTCTATAGTTACAGTTCCCATTTTGATGCACAGCTTACAAGTACATGATTAACCAATTGCGCAGATCTCAGTACACAGCTTCAATCACCAACTAGAAAGAGTTGCTGGCTGCAAAGTTCTTCAATTCATCCATGATGAAGATCAAGAAGATGCTTGATCACAAAACCCAAATGTGCACATACACAGCAACTTTTTCAAAAGAGATGAACTAGGGCAAAACTTTGTCTCTAGTCACAATTTGCTTGAACAGAGTTTGTCCAATGCTTGTGCAACTTGTGAACCCTTTGACAGCCCTTAAAACAATCCTTTTATATGCCTAGGGTTAGAAGAAAAAAAAAACCCAAAGACACATTCATGGATTCCAAGAAATCAGATCAGAATTTCTGATTTTAGAAAACCTCAACAAATAAAGCTGTCTAGAATCTATCGAGAAGGTATCAAGATTTTATGATTCAGCACTTCTTCAGCTTGTTTCTTGGACAAATATGATGACTTCAACACTTGATCTTGAAACCTTGTTTCTTGAAGTATTAAAAACATCTAGAACTACCCAATTGCAAGTTGAGTGCATTTTGTCAAAGGATTAGCCAATTACATAAAAGAATGATATACGTTCTTTAACAAGTGAACCACATATGTTCTAATTATCTCCCTCTTTGGCAATCTGTGACAAAATCACAACAAACAAATGAACATATGAGAGAAGTTATAAATCACTCAACTCATATTCACTTGTTGAATACAGTAAAATCTATCCTAACACAAACTCTTGAAAAACTTTGCAAGAAGAGAGTTTATGGCAAGTAGACTTTGACAACCTATATTTTTGAAATACTTTAAACAATACTCATCAAGGCATCTTTGTGTGAAATAGAAATAATAGATTGCATACAAGTATAAGAAACATGTATATAAAGATAGAAAAGAAACAACACATGTAGAGGTAGGTGAAAGAAACATACATCCACATATAGAGAAAATAAGTACAATGTATGTAAAAACTGGTCACAAGACCTAATGTACGAGAACAAAGTATCTAATAAGGTAGAAAAGAAAAAGATACATCATATCCTCACTACATCCCTCATATCAACACTCTCCCCCTAACAAAATGTCCTACACTAACTCTCCCCCTAAGAATGACTACTCTCAATATCCATCCAAAACTACTCCCCTTTTTTGTCACGAGTAACAAAGGGTAAGAGTGTCAAGTAGACATCTCATCGGTAGAGCTAGCATCCCTATCATCATCCGAAGCGTCATCGCCATCACTATCATCATCATCATCCTTAGCATCAGAATCAGAAGCCACTAGAGGAGGTGGTGGAGGAGAAGCCTCGGGAGCAAAGCCACCCATAATCGCCTGTCGTCGTGCAATACAACCGACACAAACGTTCACCTGATACAACTCAGTAGAGAGTGTATCAAGGCAAGCATCCATGCGCTGCAGCTACGCCATGATGTCTCCAAGTGATACATCACCTATAAAGGAAGAGGGAGCAGATGTGGATGGAGCTAAACAAGATGGAGCCGGACTAGAGGGAGGAGTGGAATCTGGCTGTCACGACCTAAACTGTGCTACATTACGTTTTACGGTAGCAGCGTCTATGGCACAAATGTGTGTGAAGTGGTCAGACATAGGAATAGGGACAGAAAAATGGCATAAGATCCTCGTGATAGCAGAAGGAAAGATGAGCTTATCACGGGACACTAAATCTAAATAAACATCTATAATAGAGAGAATGAAATGAGAAGGGAAGTTAATGATAAGATGCTCAAGAAGAGATTAAAAAAACCGAGCACGAGGCTCTATGATGGAGTTATAGTGAGAGAATGGATGGAGTACAAAGGTCATGACCATGTTCATGAAGCGAGGGCCTTTAGTAAAAGCCTTACATGGTGTATACTGACGCTCACTCCAGTTAGCAGGGCGCTCACAAAAAGTAGACATGAGCTCATCTTTGGACACAGTCTGCAGACGCTCACAACTAAGATAGTCAGGAAACTTTATCCAAGGAACCCGAAGTACATTCGCAATAAGCTGCGGTGTGACAGGAATGCGTGTACCTCGAACGCGAGTGAAGAAAAGAGGTACTAAACGATCAATCTCGTGCATGTTGGAGTAGAACTCTTGAATAAGCACAAGAGAACAAGTGACCAGGACGTCACACAGTGACTTTCATCCCCGACTGTGAATGATAAGGGGAAGGTTAGTGTCGACGAAGTCTGTCAAAATGACTTGGCGTTTCAAATGAACACCTCGTCAAGAGAAGTTCTGCGAGAAGGCCTTACGAGCATCCTCATCATAGAACCGAATGTTAAAAGGAGTAGAATCAAAAGATGAAGATGTCCTAGAACGTAGAAGGTTCTAGGACAGAGCAAACTTACGTTTAGGTACCATAGACACAACTAACCTAAACACAGAGAGAGAGAGAGAGAGAGAGAGAGAGAGAAACACTTAGAAAAGTCCCAAGCAGTTCAAATATATCAAATATATTGAAAATAGAGTATGTATGCATGGGGAATGCATGAACATGTGACATGCAAAGTAAAGAGCATCATGGGCTTAACCTAATCCAATCCTACCAGTACACAAGCATATTTCACACATCTAAATGCATGAAAATACCATTATAATGCAAATGTGATGCAATGTATAAGATTTTGATCACATTTAAACGAAAACCCAACCCAAAATTTCAAGAAACACTCAACAATTTTGAAAAACCCCAAAATTTTTCAAAAACCCCAAAACTTAAGTTTCAAATCATGAAATGCATGAAGAATGTAGAGATAAGAGGCTTACCAAGTGTAGAAAAACTTGAAAAAGCTTAAGGAAACCTTTGAGGAACAAGATTGGAGTGAGATGAGAGTGTTTGGGAGAGAAAAGAAAGAGCTATCAAGAGAAAGATCGAGAGAAATGAGAGGCGGATTGCACTAGGGGTTTATATAGAAACCTCAGTAAATCTCGACAGCTAAGGTGTCGAGAGGTGTCGAGGATTCTATCAAGGAAGGTGTCAAGAAAGATGAATGTCAACAGCAGCACGTGTCGAGAGTTATCGAGGAACAAGAAGCACCTGACAAAGAACAGAATCTCGATCGATCCACTAGGTGTTAAGAAGCTATCGAGGAGACAGGAACTTTCTCAATCGATCCACCAGGTGTTGAGGAGGTGTTGAGATTGTGATAAGAAAAAGCTTGAGAAGCTCGACAGATAGCTAGGTATCGAGGAGGTGTCGAGACAGCTTTTCAAAATAGTTTTTTGAGAAAAGAAAAACACAGACATGAATGCAATTCGACATTCAACTCAATTAATGATCCAATCAACATATTAAGCTCTCAAAATTATCTTTCAACAAAAAAATATAAGCACATAGATCCTCAAAAACACACACACACACACAACAAGTCTAACTAATTTTATATTTGAAAAAGAGTCAAGACAGTTTAGTGAGTATACATTAGCACATGTAAAACCTTGTGATGGACAAATCACATTGTACCTGCACATGTATCAAGAGTAGCAAAGAATATTAGGTGTTGTGTGTGAAAAAATTTCGCAAGATTGCATATGTGTATACATGTTATGACGATTTGAGATATGAGAAAATCACTTTTACTCACACACAATCATAATTGTTTAATGGGGGCTATCACCTTCGAGGTACATCTTATAACTCCCACATCTCCTAGAATACACGCTTGCAATAATATTTAAAGCATTTTTTTTTATCTTTTTGCTTTTTATTTTCTTTGCATATTTTCTTTTATTTTAGCATCTCATGCATAGGCATATAAGAAAGAGAAAAGAAATACCCAAGATGTTAAGTTTTTGACATTGCATTTTCGCTATGCCGAAGCATACGGGTGTCTTTGACACTGCACTTTTGCTATGTCAAAGCACACAGGTGTCATATTATGATTGGTGGGCAACAGTGGTGAGATTGTTATTTATGTCTTTCTCTTAGGATTTTCTAGTTCTACCCGTCAAAAAAAGTGATACGAGTGTTAAGTCCAAGAGATAACTTAATTTTACTTATCACAAACAAGAGCCACAAAGCTCACTTGCTTAGTTGTGTATAAGAATGCTCATCTAAATTACAGAAGATACAAAATTTAGAAAACTTTGTTTCAATGGCCATCCAAGGTACACAAGTACCAAAGTACACAAAACACACATTATTTTTGTATTTTTTTTTTCAATGTTTTTTTAATTTTAAAAACAAAACAAACAAAACTGAAAACAAACAAACAAAAACATGTTAAACAAAACAAAGCATAAAACTAGGCTGACTCAAAAAAAAAATGCAAAACACATAAGTAATGCAATATACAAAAAACAAGAAGATAGAAGAAAGTGATAAAATCACTTAGAATCCTTTTTCTTCCACACCTTGGAAGATCATTTCTTTTGATTAAATCCTTGAACTGGCGGCGAGAGGGAAAAATTGAAACCGTTCAAGTTTGAAAGGAACATGAGGGTTTTGAGAAGATCACCAAGAGGAGTAAAAGAGGATTGAAGCTGATTCTGACTTCCAGATGCGATCATGTCGTTGTTCTGTTGAGTGGTTAACCATTTATAGTAATTTGGTCGAATATGACCGGCAGCTCCACAATAATGATAGAGATGCTGCTTCTTCTGTTTAAGCTTTTGAGAGTTAGTCTTTTTAGTCTTAAAGTTTTTAACATCTTTCTTATCCTGCTTAGGAGGTGCTCCTAAGATAGATTTATCATTGTCTAAGTTCTCACTAGCTAATTCAGTTTTAACATTAGTGTTCTCAATTTCAGTATTATTAGTAGGAGAAACAAAAAAAGTAACACTAGTAGAAGCAATATTAGAGGAAGAAAGACCATACCCTAAACCTGTTCGATCCAAATCAGATTTTTGAATGCTGAGCATTTCATCAAGTTTTACACTTGAAGTCCTCTCCAATTGAGCTCTAACTTGAAACAGCTCCGCTTCAAGCTTCTTGGTCTTCTCAGCCAAGAAATTGTTCTCAAATCTCAGTGCACTAATTGTTTGATTAGCTTCATCAAACTTTGTGGAAAGCTCTTCACGATCAAGTTCCACATCACTGAGCTTTTTGGTGGCCAGCCTATACAGTTTTTCATGCTTCTCAAAGAGTTTGTAAAGTTTTTGATAGGCTGTATGGATATCATCTTGATCTTCCATCTTCTCAAATTTAGAATCCACCAATTCTTCTTCTTCTTCCACGTCTTCAACAATCCCTTCAGTAGGATTGACTGTGGTAGTAAAGGCTGAACGGTTTTTGACCCTTTAACCCAACCAAATTAACCTAGTTAATTAGCCAAGTGATTAACTTAGTCAAATTATGCAAATCTAGGTTATCACAATCAAACAATCATATCAAGTATATGGCAGCGGAAATATAAATAACACAATGATATGATGGCCCAGGAAACCACATAGTAAAAGCCTGGGGAGGATTTGACCTAGCTATTCTTAAGGTAAACTTGAATCCACTATCTTGAAAAAATCGAAGTTCATACAATAAGACTTACAAGCCCCCACGCTCGACTTCGTATTGCTACCCACTAGTAGAACTTACTGATACTATCACGTGCAAGCTCCGAATCCACAGATTCCTTCTTTCTTGGATTTTCCAGCAAATACAAGCACACCCACTTCTGTATCTTTAAACTTCAATGGCAGCAACTGAATTGATCATTAAGGTGTAGATAACATCTCCTCCTTGAAAACCCTAAGTTTTGTGTAAAGGAAAGCTCCTCTAGATCTCACAAGAGATTTACACAAAACAACAATATGAGCAACCTCTAAAACATGGCTAGGATTTGCCTTATATACCTAGAGAAAAAACATAACACCCTAAACGTTTTAGGAGTTAGGGCTGAGTTGGAATTATGCAAAAAAAACACATCTGACCCGATTTTCGATTGATCGAGCCTAAGCTTCGATCGATCGAACCAAGCCGAGAAGCACTATTAAATCCTGTATCAGCTTGTTCGAACTTTACATAAATATTACAACTTTGAGCGCGTCTAATCAAGACTAAATAACCTGTTTTGATCATGATTTGCCAACAATACAAATTAGAGTTCTAAATACATAAATTCCTAAATCTTTAGAACCTAACAAACTCCTCCTTTGGCAATCCGTGACAAAACACAAACTAAAACTCAAAGTTTACAAATAAAACAGCCCTTTACATAACATATTCAATCCTAACTACTATCTATCAGTTGCAAGTGTAAACAGCAGCTCAATTGAATCAACCTATATTTCTTGAAATACTCAACAAATGCATAAACGCATATGTGACTAAAAAACAGTAAATCAACAAATATGCAAACTAACTCTCCCCCTAAGTTAGATACATCAAAAACAATGTTAACTTTCCCTAAACAAAACATTCTTGTATTTTTCACACATATTCCCACATTTTCACATTTCATTTGAATCTCCTCCTTTTTTTCACGTATTGACAAAAATAACTCAAACAAAGAGTAACAACTCAATGGAGAATAAGAGGAAATAGAGAATGAAGGAAACACAAAACAATTCAACTCTATAAAAAATAGAGACAACTCCCCCTATGAACAACAAATGGTAAAAACAAGCTTCTCCCCCTATAAAAATAGGAAAAACAAAACAAGTTTTAGGAAAAACAGTTTTGGGGAAAAATTAGGAGGGGGGAAACACATAAACCAAAGATAAAAACTAAGGTGAGGATACATATAAAAAAAATATTCTCTCTTTCAATAAATGCAAACTTGACACTATGTGACCCATAAACAATTACATGAGTAAAGAAAATATTTGCACATTGATTATCCATCATATCTCTTAAGAAAAATATTTTCTGTAGTTCACACATAAAAAATAGCATATACTAAAAAGTACATAACTCAAAAATTAATCAATCAATTTTTAAATCAAGTTGAGTACCCAATTTAGCAAAGTGTATGCATGTGTGAAAACAATTAGAGATATGACTGCAAAACTACAAGATGGATACAGAAATCAATGCAATGCATATGAATCCTAAACATAAATGATGCATGAAAAAATATGTCATGATGTATGCTCTAATACAGTGAAACTAAGTTCAATATAAGTTTAAATTCACAAAATTGGCTTAAGCATAGAGTTTCTAACAAAAACCCCAAAAAAATTTAAAACCACTTGAATGTTTTGAAATAAATTGACGAATTGATCATCACACAAGTTAGAGAATAGATAATAATGATCAATTACATCAAATCAATAAGCCAATTTCATCAATTAAACCCAATTTAAACAAAATTCCCAATTCGGGTACATTCAAGCTCTAGAATATCCAATTTCTCAAACTTTAAACACATTTTGCATTAAAATTAAGGAACTTTTAATCACACACAATAAAATGTACCAAGTTTAGTAAAGAGTAACTTGTGTAGTATGTGCAACTAATAAAAGCTTAAGATACATGTGAGGTGATATGTAAATAGAAATCAACTACAAAGTCTACAAAATCCATCACATAGAATTCAAAAAAGAGTATCACCTAAAGAGTTACATCATATAACTCCCACATCTCCTAAAACATAAGCTTGCAATCATGTAAGTTTCTTAAATTTTGCCTCATAATATACACACCAATTTTAATTATGTGATTTGGCATCAAGCCTAGTAGTACACAGCAATTTTAAACATTAAGCACTTAAACCGAGACTAGACTTTATGTTCTTTTTGTGCATGTGCTACACTTTCTCAAGTACAGAATCTTACGATATGCACTAAAGTGTTCATGATTGGCTAGTGAACAGTATACCTAGAGAAAACAAATAAATCCTAGAATGAAATGCATGAATGTAATGCAATGCAAATCCTAGATTGGCTAGTGAACAGTGTACAGAATCTTACGAGTGATTTCCAACTCCAGGATTAGAATAAAGGTTCAAAGCCTTTACCAATTCACCAATAAGTGCCATAGGATCTTGTGCTTAAGACACAGACACTTTTGGTTTGTTTGCTCTCTTAGCAGCTTGAAGCTTGTAACAGTTAGGACGAATGTGTCCAGACTTACCACAAAAATGACACACCCAAGCAGGTTTACCATGCATCTTGTCCTTAGAAAGGGTAGGTTTAGTTTCTCTCAGATCAACCTTATTCTTCTTAGGAGGTGAAACTTCTATAGGTTTGACTACCTCACTCACAGGTGGTTTGACAGTTTCACTCATAACCTCACTCACGGAAGGTTTAGAAGACGAAGAAGGAACAAAATTCGTGGAATGCGGTGCAGAGTCAAAGATGCTTTCAACATATCCTAACCCAGATTTATCAGAAGGATACTTTTGAACATTCAGCATGTGATCAAGTTTAGAACTAGCAGATTTAGCAACAGATAAATCATGTTCCAAAGTTTTAACTTTATCAAGTAAAAGCATTTTCTCAGATTTAACATTGTTCAAAAGATCATTAGCATCAAACAGTTTAACAAGCAAATTTTTCTTTTCAAGCTCAAGAGAATCAATTTTCTTCAGACCGAGTTTTACATTCATAGCATCCCTAGCACTAATTTTGCAGAGTTTATTATAAGTCTCTTGAAGATCTGCATCCTCAAAGAGTTCCCCATCAGAAGGGTTCTCTTCAACAGATATGCTTTCATTGACTACAGTAGTAGCAGTGAAAGCAATGAAGTTTTCATCCTCATCACATCCAGACTCATCATCAGAAACTTCATTATCGCTAAGGGTTACAGCCATAGCTTTACCCTTAGTCCTTAAGAATGTAGGACATTCAGATTTCACATGATCATACCCTTGACAACCAAAACACTGAGGACCCAAAGAATTATTTGAAGATTGACCAACTTTTTCTTTAGGTTTTTCAAGGTTATTAACTTTAGTGGGATCATTCTTCCTAAAATTTCTAGGTTCAGCAATGTGTGTACCTCTTGCCTTTCTGTTGGTATTTCTAAGAAAGTTTTTGAAATTTTTGGCAAGATAGGCAACCTCTGTAGCAGAGAGCTCATCATCAAATCCACCACCATCAACATCATTAACAAACTTAAGAGCCATTGATTTGGATTTGTTCACTTTAGGTAGGTCAGACTCATAGGATTGAAGGGATCCTACAAGCTCAACAACAGGGATGGAGTCCACATCCTTGCTTTCAGTGATGGCAGTCACTTTGGGTCTAAAGTCTTCAGTTAAGGATCTAAGTATCTTCCTGAGAATTTTAGGTTGATCATAGATTTCACCCAAATTAAAAGCAGAATTGACAATATCATTTAATTTAGCATAGAATTCATCAAAAGATTCATCATCAGACATTCTAATGCTTTCAAATCTAAAAGTCAATTGTTGCAATTTATTGATCTTAACTGCCTTTGTGCCTTCATGCACAGTTTGGAGGATTTTCCAAGCAATATGAGCAACCTCAACATTAGAGATCCTCTTAAATTCCTCCATGGAAACAACGTTGAAGATGGCATTCATAACTTTGCTATTGAAGCCAGCTGCTTCTTTTTCAGAAGTTTGCCACTCACTCACAGGAGTAGTGGGCTTCTCCCATCCGTACTCAATGGAATTCCAGACTCTCTCATCAATGAATTTCAGGAATGCTTTCATCCTTACTTTCCAATAAGCATAGTTGTTCCCATCAAAGTGAGGAGGAACAAACAGAGAGTGTCCATGCTCCATGACAACAGGGGTCAAGGATCAGCTCAGAGATCAAGAAATCTCCAACAAAAGAGCTACCCGCTCTGATACCACTTGTACGGTTTTAGACCCCTTAAAACAACCAGATTGTTTAGCCTAGATTAATTAGCCAAGTTGTTACTTAGTCAAATTATGCAAGTTGTTACCTAGCTATCTTCAAGGTAAACCTGAATCCACTATGCAAAAGAATCGAAGTTCATACAGAAGGACTACAAGCTCCCCGCTTGACTTCCTAATGCTACCCACCAGTAGAACTTACTGACACGACCACGTGCAAGCTCCGAATCCACGGACTCCTTCTTTCTTGGATTCTTCAATCAGCTACAAACACCCCCGCTTGATATTCTTTAAGCTTCAATGGTAGCAACCAAGTTGATCATCAAGATATTGATATTATTTCCAAATTGAAAACCCTAAGCTTTGTGTAAAGGAAAGCTCCTCTAGATCTCACAAGAGATTTACACAAAACAGCAATGTATGAGCAACAATACAATTAGAGCAACTTTCAAAAACGTGGCTAGGGTTTAGTTTATATACCTAGGGTAAAAACATAAAACCCTAAACGTTTAATGAAGTAGGGCTGAGTTGGAAATTCTGCAGAAAAATCAACCTGTGCGATTTTCGATCGATCGAGTCTATTCTTCGATCGATCGAGCCAGGCCAAAAGTCCCAAGTACTTCTGCAGCCACTCGATTCCAACTTTACAATAATAAACCAACTTTGAGCAAGCCTAAACAAGACTAAATACATTGTTTTGATCATGGTTTGCCAACATTACAAATTAGAGTTCTAAATACATAAA